>NW_024533597.1:0-35791 GCF_016097555.1 Gigantopelta aegis | reverse complement strand
ATAAAATGTCTATATTGATCTGATAGGTCACACCTACATCTATTTTGTGTTTGGTTACACTGTTAAATGGTTTGCATATGAAAGTAATTAAAATATACAGAAAAGAATATCCTGTGTTACTAATGAAGGTAATTGAACATCCTATAATGTATTATTAATTTGATTCTTTCAGTGACTTCATTTTATCTATAACATTACGGGACGGGTACTAGTTTGGATACGTTGATTTATTGATAGTTAGTGTTTATTTGGGATGCTGTAGTAATTACTATATTCAGACAGTATTTGAAAATATATGTTTTAGGTATTAGCAATATTCACTTCTGTTATACTTAAATAAACATGGTGAACTAAGACAATTAAAGGAACAGACAGTGGTAAGTTTATCCTATTTCTGTTAACCTTGTGTTACTTCCATATAATGTCTAATTATAGACCTGATGAAAAATATTAACATGAAAGTCTGTGAGCCCTACAATCGACATGAGTCTAACCATCTAATGATATTTTTATGATTGTGAACCCCCAGTAGATACCAGTGTATATGAGTGTATGTAATATATTAGTTAACATGTTTGTTAATTGTTTATACTGTTTTAGTTTTAGACAGAGTTGTTATAGTTTAATGTATCAAAACATAATACCCCCAATTTTTATAGTCAGTAAATTTTGTTTTTTTTTTAAATCAAACATTTGGTGTTTATCTAACTCACTGGTTACATGATACAAAAAAATGTAATCCTCTCAGTTTCCATATTCATTCCCTGCGATCAAAACAGATAATGGAACGTTTGGCGATGAGAAAGGTTGTCATTGGTGGATCCTTGTAATACATGTACATGGACTACTAGGTACTACAATCAGTTTATTGAAAATTCCATTAAGGGTGTGGGAAATCTAGATAACATCACTTGTTACGAATTTGAGATATATGTGGGTTACCTCCTGTCCGTGGTTTATGTAATAGATAATAGCACCGTTGGTATTTAATTGTATATAACGAAGAATCTCATTCATTTTATATATAGTGGATACAATACTAAAATAATTAACAAATAAACTGAAAAAACATTCTACAACATTACAGGATATAATTAAAAGACTTCCTCATCTGAAATGACATCACACACACACCAAACCCACATTGCTGACCCAACAATGTGAAGAGAGATAGTCAGAATGAGATAACATTGAAGGGACTTAATACCAGTAACAATCTTATAATAACCGCAGAGCCTATCCCGATATACTGGAACGTAATGCCAATCATGTATTAATTAACACGAATCTAACTGCTGGTTAAAATTTTTGATTGGTAACTTGTTTTAATTTCCCCTGGAAATGATTTCATTATAGGCCTCATTTCCAAACTATTCCTTGTAAAGGGGAAATACTTTTTAGAAATTATAATTATGTTTAGATGTACAATTGTCACGTAGGGTGTCTTTTTTATACATTAATCACGTAATTAATAATTAATTTATAATTAATCTTATAAATTTGTGGTCTTATTTATGTATGACTGACAGGAATGGATTACTACAGACATATGAGAAGCCTTTATCAATTAATGGACAGCTGAGAGCTTAAACATGCAAGGCAGGTGGTCAAGGTACTGAACTGGGCAAGTTATAAAGGACAAATATTGACAGTTTTACATTTACATCATTTCTCATTATATGAGTTTTTTATGAAATCAACTGTTCCATAGAGAAAGTTGCGTTGTTGTCTCTAGTCAGAGAAAAATGTGGGTGGGTACATATAATTTCATCTCATCACACAACATCACTCACTGTGGGGAAGCATCCTAACCTCATGTTGGAGTACCTATCTCTACCATATTGCCCTTTAACATCACAATTGCATTTTGTGGCATTGCTTAAATGTAAATAATCAACAGACATCAAGATTTGATTGTTGGAGAAAGTATCAACAGATGGAGGACAATGCCAATGTATGGATGTGAGATGTTATCTTTATACAGTAAGTTAAAAAGAAGTTTAAAAAACAAAAAAAAGTCCATTGCTCTGAATTATTTCTTAAAGCTACAGAAGATGCTGATGCTAAGGGCTTTACCCAACAAGATGGATGGATTTGTTAAGGATAGAGGAAGGTGTTCCACTGCATGCTAGATTTTATCATTTATTTTGTTGAAGTAGTAATGAAAAGGGCTATCAAGATGAGGAAGGGTAGTTTAAAACAGGCTTTTGTTGTAGAGCAAAAATCAATTAAAACCTATCAAAAAGTACTGTTTGGTGAAACTACTTATGCACAACTAAATAATGTTGAGGATAACTGTGGCCACCAACACTTTTTAATAGTATAATTTTCATTATACACTTAGAGTAAGAGGGCTTTGCTTTGCTTTCAGGAGTATATGGAAAAATATATAAAACAAACTACCAAAACTCAAATAAGTCAAAATGCCTGAGAAACAATTTACAAGACAAGACTTAATAACTACTCACACTAGTTTTTGTACTTGTATTCATATATTATTTATAATATAATATTAGCATTTTTCTGAACACGAGTAATTAACATTCATAGAGCTGAACTTTACCAAATATAGAGTCTATTCTAATATCTATGAGCTTTATACTTAACATTCCAAATTAGAAGAAGGTGTGTTACTTAGGTGATAACTGTTGAGTTTTCTATCCTTCTACTCTAATATCTATACTTAATTACATGTTAAGAAAACGTTCAGTCATTTATAATAGTGAATGTGAGGGGTAATGGTAAAAAAAATAATTAACCATGGACAGTATATAACAAGATTTCCTTAGTCATTTGAAAATGGGATAGATCTGAGAGGACAATACATTTTGTTGTTAAAATAACTTGGTTTCATGCTGACTCTGTGAAAATGGTAAGTGGCAAATCATCTTTTACTTACAGAGTTGTTGTTGTGACAAATAGAAAAAAAAACAGGAACAATTTATCATTTTCACCAGCTTCTACTGTGATCCTAGAAACAGTGCTTTAACCTATAAACTAGTCACACATGGGTATTATTCTAGAGAGGTAGACTGCAAGTATTGAGATGTTCTGATATCTTTTAGGGGAGATATTCGGTGTTTCCTGTCAATACATTTTAAAGAGAATCTATACTGCTTTCACCTGCTGATTACAACCATGTGTATACTACTATATAAGTATGTTGTATATTTCTGTTGTAGTTGGTTTTCCATAAGTATGTATGAATGGCGAAATGGTTAGATTCATCAACATAGGTGTATATTATCAAGTATTGTTTATAGTTATAAGAGTATAGACTAATAATATCAAAGAGGAGTGTTCTTTTAAAAGTAAGCATAATTCACCTAGACACATTTAACACCACATGTTCATTACTAATTAGCAAAAAGCATGGCACGCATGTGGTTCTTATCAAACAAAGTTAAGGTTAGTATATCACACCAAAAATATTGTATATAAAAAATTTTGAAATGATATTATGGTTAAAATAGAATATCAAGAGAACCCTCATCAGCTTTTTAAAAAGATTTTAAAAGACCTCATGGATAAATATCTTGACAAAACCTGTAAGTTCAAAGGTATAGAACAATCGAAGAATCTGCCAAAATGAAAAGAAATATAAAGATAAACAAACAATTAAAGATATGAAATAGTTGGGTATCTAGATATTAGTGGATATGGAAAACATCCATGATGTGTGTGGTGTCCACACTGCTTTCTTTTGTCAATGGTGTCATTTTACAGCCTCCCAGCTGACTATTTATTACTTCCTGAAAGACAAAGAACAATTGTGTAATAGGCATTGGAAGTCGAATTATGTTGTACAGTAGTTAAATGAACCACTATAAACTAATTAGTGAGAATTGTCAAATAGTACATCAATATTACTAGATTGATTAGCATCATATCTCACAATTTCAATATATTTTTGCAATTTTATAAACTCCAATTAAAATACACTAAGAGTTTCTGTGAACTTGTTACATAATATAACATGATCTGATGTACTACTTGCCAATGGTTCCAATGCCAGAAAAGCTGTAAAATAAATGTACTGGCTAGATAAATTGCAGCACACCGTAAAAAGCATGAACCACTCTACTGAACAAAGCATTAAACTGTTACATTTTTAATAAGTACTGACTTTTGGTTGACAAAAAATGTCCTCCAAACACTCTTGAACTGGCCCACAATTGGTGGCTCTATTGGTCTGAACCTGAAATCAACTCGTAATACATGTCCAATCTATGGAAAGATAAATGATCCAATATTATATAGGTATGAAATTGTGTGATTTGATCTAAGATGATGTTAACCAAAGTTATAGCACAACAATCACATGGTGGGATCAATCTTATTGTCAATTCATGAAAAGTCTTTTTCACAAACAAACAGAGACTAATGATATTCATTTGTATCATTGCAATTACCTAAATAATTCAACATAGTCTTTATAAAATCTCTCTGAGATCTACTACTACATTATTACCAGTCTCTTTGCCACCATTGTCACCTTCATCATTATTCCAAAATTATACCAAGAAGATCATGATTTGTGGGGTGATTGTGACTTTTTTGGCAACACTGTTGACTTTACTGTCTAAGGTGAATAAAATTTTTTTGTCAACCTCAGTGGAAAAATTCAGCTCTAATTATGGTATTGAACTCCATGTCTCACAAGCTTCTTCTGGGAGGGCAAATCTCACAAGAAAGTAGCCATTTTCATTTTTTAAATGTGAATAACGTTCATATGATGTCTTTTAGACTTTTACACTTAATAGGTACTGATTCAAACACATGGAATTATTGTCATAGCACTAACATGACAGTTGAGAGTTATCATGTTCAGATCCACTTTTTTCTTGCGATTGCTCACTGGTGTTGACTTGCACACTCGTAGGCTTGGTGTATACCTTGATATGAGCTCCACTCACACTCTTATCTTTGATGGATCATTGAGTAAAGATATCACATAAATACCCTAGGAAGGGTCTTCTCAATTTTGTATGGCCCCAACCACTTCTGGTCTAATTTGCCACCTTTTCGTTCTTTCTCGTGAAATCTTCACTAACACAAAGGTACCCACTGCATGTGGGGTAAACTAGTGCCCTCTTCCTATCGTAGGTCTCTTTTGCTTTTTTGAGCAGCTAATATGTTGCTTTTGGCTTCCTCTAACTGCTGTAATTGTTTTCCTCCTTTCTGTGCATGATCAATATTATCTTTACTCTCAAGTAATTTGTCAACACTTCTGATGTTTCTTTTTTCGTACATTTATATTCTACTGGCAATGTGGCTTTTACCAAAACATTAATTCAAATGGTGTAAAACTTGGTGGATTCTTGTCTTGATGTGTTATATGCAAAAAACACATGTGTCAAGGAGTCTTCTTTGAATGAACAAACTTTACCAACATGTTTGGATCATTTGATTGAAACATTCATTGAGACCATTTTCCTAAAATCAGAGTACTTTAAAAATTCCTAATAAGAATTTGAACATTACCTGAGAATGATAAGGTGTAGTTAGTCTGTGCTCTATTCCTAATAGGTTCATTAATGTCTTGTCCAGTCTATTATTGAACTCTTGCCCTGATCTGACGTAATTACACTTGGCAGTCCCATACGCATAAATAAACTAGAGAGGTATGGGAATAATGATGACAATTATATAAAAATAATAATATCTATACCTTGAATAACGTAATTGCAACAGTATAGCAAGTTTATCAGGTGTTTCCACAGCTTCTGCCCACTTTGTGAAATAATCAGATATTGTTAGTATGTATTGGCTGCCATCTTGTGCAACTGGTGTCAATGGACCACTGAAATCAATACCAATATGGTACCATGGTGATTTAACTGGTACAGGATGTAGCTGTGGAGCACCAGTTGTCATCTTCCTATTCATTCGTGACAAACATCACATGTTGCAATCTAATTATTAGTATTAATAAATTATGTCTAAAAAATTAATGCTGACCATTCCTTCAACATCTTTGACAATTCCATGCCACATAAATCTTTCTTTATTCTGTATATGGTCTTGTTTTTTCCATATGCCCTGAGGTCGGGTCTATGTGACAACTCAATAAAACCTTCTGTTGTTCTTTAGAAAAGATAAACCTTAGAAGGCAGTTATCCTATACACATAGGTTAATAAATTTTAAAAAAATTAGAAATGTCACATCAAACTGATTTTTCCTTGCACATAGTACAACTCTCCATTCTCAACAACGAACCTTTTAGACTTCTTCCTGATCACACGTTTTCTGCTTTCTGTGCAATTTGGACACCTTCCTGTGGTAATATATGTGTAAACTTGTTCAACGAGCTCGTTCTACATCAGCATCTTGAGATATTAAAACGTGTTAAAACGTGATGTCATGCGCAGACTGTAGCGACTAATTTTTTATCGCCGGACCAAAAATTTATGTCACTGGGTCATTTTTATGGCCTGTCGGACCGTTTTTTTACCGGACCAGTGACAGGCCGCAACCTCCTCATTTAATTAAGTTATATTGTAAAACAATGTCTGTACTATTACTGGCTACTACTATCTTGTTATGTGTCAGTGAAGTTATTAGTAACTGTCCACCAGACTCAGGTAAGTGAGTTGATATGTAGTACATCATTTATTAACAATGTTCTAGGTATCTACCTGATGTTCAATGGAAGTTGTTATTCTAATGGCTCCTACATCAATCATAATTACATCACACCAGGAATTACCTATATATCACATCTTCAGTGTGTGTTACCCAATTCTATTTTATCTGGAGGAGAGTGGGTCTATCCTAATGGACAACCTGTAAACTGTAACAGCAATAATGACAGTGATCCTCTTCGTTGCATTGTCTCCAATAATCCTGCTAACATCACTGTATATCGACCTAATGGACAACATTTTATGAAGTCAGTATAAATGGTTCACAGAATATAGGTGGTGATATTTTTAAATGTTGTCTACCCAGTAATTGTTCTGATCCTACTACCAACATCATCACTGTTCATATATTCAGTAAGTTATATCTCATTGTACTATAGTCTGTTTGCGTTCACCTTGCTCTGGAAATTAGTAGTGGGTGTAAGTAGTATACATAACACATACCACAGATCATTAAAAAAATACTTGTGGTGTTATTCTTATATCACATGAAATAAAAAGCCCACATGTCCGTGTGTATAAATTTTTTTTTCTTGTAGAGTTGATTTTCTTAGCTACAGTAGTGCAGTACTTTTACTTTTATGTCTATTTTATTAAAATTTTACAGTTAGAATGTATTTCTGATCATACTGATTTCTCTCTTCAAGTGCCAGCCATTTTATTGATTAATGAAATTCATGAGATCACATTTCTCGTGTCAATGGCATCTCCTGTACTTTGCTTATGGAAAATACAACAAATCTTGTTTTTGTAGTCCTATCATATAAAAAAAATGAGTCAAGAGAACTAGATGGTCATCAGGAAATCACTTGACTTTGAAATTTTGAATTTTGTCAAGTTATTAGAAAGTCATGATATTTTTTTACTGGCAAGGTGAACGCGAAATAGACTATAGTACACACTGTCATTTGTTACTGATCTACTATAGGACATGTAGAGATCATAGACTTCATTATTGTTGAACTTCCTTCTAATATGACAGTTGTTCCACAACAATACACACTTCATTGTGTATATAGTGGATTTTATCAAGAATTCAGGTGGTATAATAACAATACTGAATTAAACTGTACATTACCACAAAATGGATTAGTTGTGACATTAACCCAACACCAATTCAAAACTTTAACAACCCAATAACGATAAGATCTTTATTTACATTTACTGTTACTTGGTATGCAGAGGAGATCAATAGTGGAATATTTAGTCAGTCAAACAATAATGGTGATCATGTACATAGATGTTATGGAAGAGTAGAGGAGATTATAAGAAATCATTATCTTACAGTAACTTGTAAGTACTTTTACTACTATAGATACATGATGTCAAATGTAATCCTCTCAGCTCCACAATCACTCCCTCTCCTCCTACTCTGGTCAACAAGACAGCTACCACTATCACTGTCAGTTGGACACCTGTTCCATCTGATGCTGATGGATATGTAGTCAATGCCACTAGTGACACACACACTGTGACACAACAGGTAAAGGGAGGTAGTCAGAATGAGATGACACTGAAGGGACTAATACCATCAACACAACTTATAACATCACAGTCAGAGCCTATCAAGATATACTGGGACCTGCTAGTAATGTAATCAGTGTACAAACTAATATAAATCTAACTACAGGTATATATTTTAATGTATTATTTGATATTTTAAATAATTTATAACAATAGGTATATCATCTATTAGTTGGATTTTGTTAACTACTACACTTCAAAACACTATTAGTTGTATTACAACTACTGTCAATGCTACTACTGATGTTTACTGGTTAGTGAATGGAGTAATAAAAGTACAACTCAATGTATACATTAATTGATTCTGATCTCCTCATATACAAACAACACACTACGTGGTATATCTGATCCACTGGAGTGTCAGTTAATGTTACCTGTATAGCAATGTATAAAGGAGTACAAGAACTACAGTGACACTGTGATATTACAAGGTATACATAAAAAAAGTTGTTCATCTTAAACTAATGATTATTCTTTTGGGACTAGTTCCTATATTGGTCCTCCATCTAATGTGATGACATATATTTTAAATGAGACTAGCATCAAAGTCAACTGGACTATGTCATCACAGACTAATGGATATGTCATTATCATTAATCTACTACTGGAGTAGTACTAACAAGATATTATCTACTACAGAAGATGAAGTTATAATCAATGGACTAACATTGAGTACATATTATGAGATCAGTGTGTACTCATATAAAGATCTTCCTTCAATTAATAGTACACAAACATTGTTAAGGTTTAATGGTGAGTTCATATTCCTGTAAACACAATGTGACTTTATTTTCATTGTCTAGTTCCTATACCAGTAACTAGTCTCTCAGCAGTGATGTCTCAAACACTACTATTACAGTAAACTGGACTAGTCCCTAGTAGTAAAGATGGTAACTATATAAGATACTACAACATTTCCTATAGTTCATCTTGTCCTGAGTTATCATCAGTTAATGTAACATTGGTCTCTGTTACTCCTCATCAGTTCACTACAACGTTCAGTTATACATTAAGAGAATTATCCAGTGGTATGAACTATACCATCACAGTGAGAGCTGGTAATGTACTAGGAGAGTCTAGTCCAGTGATAATATTAGTTGAAACAATACCAACAACAGGTAAATAATACTTTTAATGTTTTAATATAAACTTAATACAAATTTAGAACCTATGGGATCACCAAAGTTGATCATGGTTTCATCTGTTAGTTTGACATCAAACAATATCACATGGGAAGAGATTGATTGTCATCTACGTAATGGTAGAATCATTGAGTATATTGTGATCATTAGTAACATAGTATCACATACAACCTGACCACTACTGAGAGATATATCATTGTGAATGATCTAGTATTTGGTAATGTATATAACATTAGTGTAGCTGGTGTGAACTCTATTGGAAGAGGTCCCTTCAGTGATCCTCTTGAAGTACAGATTGGAACTAGTAAGTACATTATCAATTTTAATGAACAATAGTTAATAATAATAATTGTTTATACTTTCTACTTAGTTCCTGGTCCAGTTGGTACACTAACCAGTTTGATGTCTATTACATGGGCTGTTATCTCATGGAGTGTACCTAGTTATATTCCTGTAGACTATCCTATTATCACATATGAGATAGGGTACACTGTTCATTTGTTTGATGGTAGTTGTTCTCCTAGTGATGAGTTTAATCCAATGATTAAAACTAATAAAGTAGTATAAATGTGACTATAAGTGATCTGATAGGTAACACCTGTTATCTGTTTGGTGTACGTGGTTACACTGTTAATGGTTATGGAGTATGGAGAGTAATTGGTAATATAACAGAACAAGAATGTACTATTTGTACTAATGAAGGTAATTATAGACAATTTATAAATTATTATTATTAATTTGTATTCTTTTCAGTGACTTCATTTAACACTAGTACTATTACTGGACTGGGTGTACTAGTTGGTATATTGTTGATTGTAGTGATAGTTAGTGTTGTTGGGAATATACTGCTATTACTATATGTCAGACAGTATGTGAAATATATAATGTTTTTAGTTATTAACAATATTTACTTTTATAGACTCAAATCATTAGGAACTAATACACTTAAAGGAACAAACAGTGGGTAAGTTATCATATTTCTGTTACCTTGTGTTACTTCATATAATGTCTATCTATAGACCTGATGAAAATATTGAAATGAAAGTCTGTGAGCCCTACAATCTACATCAGTCTAAACCAACTGATGATATTTATGATGAGTGTGAACCACCAGTAGATACCAGTGTATATGAGTGTATGTAATATATTAGTAACATGTTGTTAATTGTTATGTTTAGTTTTATATAGAGTTGTTATAGTTAATGTATCAAAACATAATACAATTTTTTATTAGTAAATTTTAGTTTTTTTTAAAAAACTAAACATTTGTTGTGTTTTTAATTACATTGTTACATGATATCAAATGTAATCCTCTCAGCTCCAGTATTCATTCCCTCTATCACAAACAGGTAAAGAGAGGTACTTGGATGAGATGAGACTTTAAAGGTTGTCATGGTGATCTTTGTAATACATGTACATGTACATTATATCTTTGTATCTTTATAACAGAGATCTAGTTTATTTATTAATTAGATACAGTATGATTATAACAGTAGTGTTTTAATTCAAATTGAGGCATCTGTATCTAATCCTTTATAACAACACCTACCTTAGTTATAATTATTACTACAAGAGATCTAGTTTATTTATTAATTATATACAGTATAGATTGCAGCAGTAGTGTTTTAACTCAAAATTGAGTTGTATCTTTCCTTTATAACAATACCTACCTTAGTTATAATTATTACTACAAACTTTATTTATATTTATAAACTGAATTATTGATTTAATCTCAAGTTAAATGTTGTTCTATTTTAAAAAAATATATATATATTTAATCATTACATAATAGGTTGTATTGTTAGTGCTTTAATGTGTTGTCATGGTGATCATTGTTAATACATGTACATGTACTACTAGGTAATACAATCAGTTTATTGAAGTCACTAATGATTGTGGTAAAATATAACAAAAATATATAGATGACATCAACTTGTTACTTTATTTATATATAATGGGGGGGGGGGGGGGGGGGGGGGGGGGGGTTATGTCCTGTCAGTGGTTCATGTACTAGATATATCACTTTGTACTTTAATTGTATATTAAGAAAAATAGTCATATAGTGGATGTCTGGGAAACAGTAAAAAAAATTTTTTTTAAAAATAAAGCGAAGACATTTGCAATATTTGTGGATAGTATATAACAGATTTCATTACGTCATATAGCTTACCATAGATATTAAAAAGTCTAGATGTACTCTAATAACTATGAGCTTATATACCTAACATTCAAACTAGGATAAGGCATGTGTTAATTAGGTGATAACTTTTGGAGTTTCTTATCCTTCAATTTGTATGTTTAGAAATTTCAGTCATTTATATATAGAGGATGTGAGGTTAAAAATAAAAAATAATTAATAATAGCATGGACAGTATATAACAGATTTCCTAATGTCATCTGAAAGTTGGATACATCTGAGAGACCAATAAATGTTGTTAAAATTTCTTGGTATGTCTTGAATCTGTGAAGACAGTGGCAAATCTTATTTACTTACAGAGCTTTTTTTATTGTGGACAAATAGATGAAATTCATAATTTTCTTCAACTTCTACTGTGATGCTTAGAAACATACTTTAACCCATAAATCAGTCACAATTCTAGAGAGGAAGATGACAAGTATTGAGATGTCTGGTGTCTTTTGGGGGAGATATTCTGTGTTTTCTGACAGTATATTTAAAAACAGTGCCTACAAAGGTATTGCTACCATGGGCCAATGTAACATGTGTAGCACTGATGTGTATTAATAATCAATTAACATTGTGTAAATGGGAGAGTTTACTTATGTTATCTAGGTGTATATCAACTGTGTCATGTTTATACTGTGTAATTATAGGAATAGACTAAGTATATTTGGTCAGAGAGAAATTTCTGTTATGTTACATTATAAGACAATATTGTGTACTATTACTGGACTACTATCTTATTATGTGTCAGTGAAGTTATTAGTAAGACGTACACCAGACTCAGGTAAGTGAGTTGATATGTAGTACAAACATTTATTAGCAATGTTCTAGGTATCTACCTGATGTTCAATAGAGATTGTTATCCTAATGGCTCCTACATCAATCATATTTAGGACATCACACCAGGTGTGATGTATATTTTATATATATCACACCTTGAGTGTGTGTTACCTAATTCTACTTTGTCTGGAGGAGAGTGGGTTAATCCTGATGGACAACCTGTGCATTTGCCAACACAAAATTAAAATGTAGACAATTAATATACAATAAGTTATTTATTTATATTTACTGCTAATTTGGTATGCAGAAAAGATCAGTTTGCAACATTGGATTGGTAGCATATAACAGATTTTATTACGTCATCTCAATTGGCGTAGATCTGAGAGTTAATTTAATATTGCTGTTAAAATCACTTGGTTTATTTCTTGAAAGTGGATAGTTTGTTTCAGATTGTGCTGAATCTGTGAAAAACAGTGTTAAATACTTCTTTACTTACAGAATTGTTGTGGACAAAAAGAAGAAACAAAGAACATTTAACATTATTTATTGGAACCAACATCTACAGTGATGCTTAGAAACTTGCTTTAGTCTAAACTAGTCACAACATAGGTATTATTCTAGGAGGAAGACTGAAAAGTATTGAGATGTTCATATTAAAAATGGTGTTTGGGGAGATATTCTTTGTTTCTGTCAATATGTTTTAAATGGAGAAATCTGTAGTGTTTTTTCACATGTCTGGCACAATGTATGTAGTACTATTATGTAATATGTGTCTTATGAAATGTGTGAATTGAAAATGTTTGATTTATATTTGTGGATGTAAGTGTATATGTATAATCAATGTGATGTTTATAATATGATTTTATAGAAGTTATAAGAGTATAGACTAAGTATATTGGTCAGAGAGAAGTGTTCTGTTAAGTTACATTGTAAGATAATGTCAGTACTACTACTGGTTACTATCTTGTTATGTGTCAGTGAAGTTATTAGTAACTGTCACCAGACTCAGGTAAGTAAGTGACTTGATTGATGTAGTACATCATTTATTAACAATGTTCTAGGTATCTACCTGATGTTCAATGGAAGTTGTTATCCTAATGGCTCCTACATCAATCATATTACATCACACCAGGAAGTAACTATATATCACATCTTCAGTGTGTGTTACCTAATTCTATTTTATCTGGAGGAGAGTGGGTTAATCCTAATGGACAAAACTGTAAACTGTAACAGCAATAGTGACAGTGATCCTCTCCGTGTATTGTCTCCAATAATCCTGCTAACATCACTGTATATCGACCTAATGGACAGCAATTTTATGAAGTCAGTATAAATGGTTCACAGAATATAGGTGGTGATATGTTTAAATGTTGTCTACCCAGTAATTGTTCTGATCCTACTACCAAACATCATCACTGTTCATATATTCAGTAAGTTATATCTCATTGTACTAGTACACACTGTCATTTGTTACTGATCTACTATAGGACATGTAGAAATCATAGACTTCAGTGTTGTTGAACTTCCTTCTAATATGACAGTTGTTCCACAACAATACAGACTTCATTGTGTATATAGTGGATTTTACAATGAATTCAGATGGTATAATAACAATACTGAATTAAACTGTGGATCACCACAAAATGGATTTAGTTGTGACATTAACCCAACACCAATTCAAAATATAGAAAGCCTAATATCTATAAAATCTTTATTTACATTTACTGTTACTTGGTATGGAGAGAAGATCAGTAGTGGAATATTTAGTCAGTCAAACAATAATGGTGATCATGTACATAGATGTTATGTAAGAACTGTGGAGACTAAAAGAAATCGTTATCTTACAGTAACTGGTAAGTACTTTTACTACTGTAGTTACATGATGTGAATTGTAATCCTATCAGCTCCAGGTATCACTCCCTCTCCTCCTACTCTGGTCACAAGACAGCTACCACTATCACTGTTAGTTGGGGACACCTGTTCCATCTGATGCTGATGGATATGTAGTCAATGCCACTAGTGACATACACATTGTGACACAACAGATAAAGGGAGGTAGTCAGAATATGATAATACTGAAGGGACTAATACCAGTAACAACTTATAATATCACAGTCAGAGCCTATCAAGATATACTGGGACCTGCTAGTAATGTAATCAGTGTACAAACTAATATAAATCTAACTACAGGTATATATTTTTAATGTATTATTTGATATTTCAATAATTTATAGCTATAGGTATATCATCTATTAGTTGGATTTTGTTAACTACTACACTTCAAAACACTGTTAGTTGTATTACAACTACTGTCAATGTTACTACTGATGTTTACTGGTTAGTGAATGGAGTGATGAAAATACAACTCAATGTATACATTAATTGATTCTGATCTCCTCATATACAACAACACACTACTGGTATATCCTGATCCACTGGGAGTGTCAGTTAATGTTACCTGTATAGCAATGTATAAAGGAGTGAACTACAGTAACACTGTGATATTACAAGGTATATAGCCATTCATCTGATATCATATACTAATTTACAAACTACTTGTAGGTTTTTTATAATTTTTGTTATGATATTTTAACTAATAAACAAAAACATTATTAGTTTATTTGTTACTAATTACTTAATTAGCAAACAATAAATTCCACATATTATATATATTACTTTCTTGTAACTGTGATCATTGGTCATATGACCACAAAATAGATGATACTCTATTAATTAACAATTCATCTTCTAGTTCCCAGTGGTCCTCCATCTAATGTGATGACATATATTTTAAATGAGACTAGTATTAAAGTCAACTGGACTATGTCATCACAGACTAATGGATATGTCATTGTCATTAACTCTACTACTGGAGTAGGTACTAACAAGATATTATCTACTACAGAAGATGAAGTTATAATCAATGGACTAACATTGAGTACATATGACATCAGTGTGTATTCATATAAAGATCTTCCTTCAATTATTAGTACACAAAAATTGTTAAGGTTTAATAGTGAGTTGATATTTGTATAAACACAATGTGACTTTATTTCATTTTCTAGTTCCTACACCAGTAACTAGTCTATCAGTGAGTAATATCTCAACCACTACTATTGCAGTAAACTGGACTAGTCCCAGTAGTGAAGATGGTAACTATATAACATACTACAACATTTCCTATAGTTCATCTTGTCCTGAGTTATCATCAGTTAATGTAACATTGGTCTCTGTTACTCCTCATCAGTTCACTACAACATTCAGTTATACATTAAGAAAATTGTCTAGTGGTATGAACTATACCATCACAGTGAGAGGTGGTAATATACTAGGAGAGTCTAGTCCAGTAATGATATTAGTTGAAACAAACCAACAACAGGTAAGTAATACCTTTAATGTTTAATATAAACTTAATATAATTTTAGAACCTATGGGATCACCAAAGTTGATCATGGTTTCATCTGTTAGTTTCACATCAAAGGAATATCACATGGGAAGATATTGATTGTCATCTACGTAATGGTAGAATCATTGAGTATATTGTGATCATTAGTAACAATAGTATCACATACAACCTCACCACTACTGAGATATATCATTGTAAATGATCTAGTATTTGGTAATGTATATAACATTAGTAGCTGGTGTGAACTCTATTGGAAGAGGTCCCTTCAGTGATTCTGTTGAAAGTACAGATTGGAACTAGTAAGTACATTATTAATTTTAATGAACAATAGTTAATTAATAATAATTGTTTATACTTTCTACTTAGTTCTGGTCCAGTTGGTACACTAACCAGTTTGATGTCTATTACATGGGCTGTTATCTCATGGAGTGTACCTAGTTATATTCCTGTAGACTATCCTATTATCACATATGAGATAGGGTACACTGTTTCATTTGTTTGATGGTAGTTTGTTCTCCTAGTGATGAGTTTAATCCATGATAAAAGCTAATACAAGTAGTAGAAATGTGACTATAAGTGATCTGATAGGTACACCTATTATCTGTTTGGTGTACGTGGTTTACACTGTTAATGGTTATGGAGTATGGAGAGTAATTGGTAATATAACAGAACAAGAATGTACTATTAGTACTAATGAAGGTAATTGTAGACAATCTAGAAATTATTATATTAACTTGTATTATTTTCAGTCACTTCATTTAACACTAGTACTTTTACTGGACTGGGTGTACTAGTTGGTATACTGTTGATTGTGTGATAGTTAGTGTTTATTGGGAATATACTGTTATTACTATATGTCAGACAGTATGTGAAATATATAATGTTTTTAGTTATCAACTTTTTCACATTATGCAGACTCAAATCATTGGGAATAATACAATTAAAGGAACAGACAGTGGGTAAGTTATCATATTTCTGTTACTTTGTGTTACTTCATATAATGTCTATCTATAGACCTGATGAAGATATTGAAATGAAAGTTGTGAGTCCTACAGTCTACAACAGTCTAAACCAACTAATGATATTTATGATGAGTGTGAACCACCAGTAGATACCAGTGTATATGAGTGTATATAATATATCAGTAATATGTTGTTAATTGTTATGTTTAGTTTTATATAGAGTTGTTATAGTTAATGTATCAAATGTAATGTAGTTTATTAGTAGTAAATCTGTTAGTTTTAGTAAAAAACTAAACATTTGGTGCTCATCTAACCACTTAAATAATTATTATTATGTTAATTGTTTATGTTTAGTTTTATATAGAGTTGTATAGTTAATGTATCTAATGTAATGTAGTTTATTAAATTGTGTTAGTTTTATTAAAAAAAAACTAAACATTTAGAGTTCATCTAATACATAGTTACATGATATCAAATGTAATCCTCTTAGCTCCAGGATTACTCCCTCTCTCTCCTACTCTGGTCAACAAGACAGCTACCACTATCACTGTCAGTTGGACACCTGTTCCATCTGAATACCTTATTACTGGCAAAATGTGAGCACTATAATTATTCATGACAAATCAACTCTTCATCCACAACTCAGCAATCTACAACGACAAATTCACATTTGTTTTGTGCTTGAAAAATTGTCTTTACCTCACCTCAGTAGGATCATTAATAAACAATCTTAATTTACAATCATTTTAGTAATAGTACAGTTAGTTAACTTATAAGACTCAATTGTTAAAATTACAAAGTTACCACTACTAGTACAAACACTATTTTACTATACAAAAGATACTTCACTAAGCACTTCATCTTATACATTGTTAACTAATCCCCATACTGATAATCTAGGAGTGTTAAGTATCATGCTAACCAAATAAATTATTCAGTTATTCTCCAAACTGACTGGAGATATCATATCTTATCGCCATTATCAATATAGAGTAATAGAAGAGTTGAATCTGTCTATAAACTGTGATGGTAAAGTACTGACGTCCAGCCTAATTATTATTCATAGCTTTCAATAATTATTTTAGCCACACCTACTCTGAACATAGGGAAGAGCATTATTTAGAGAACTCTGGGTGGACTTCTGGCTCAACAATGGCTGAAGATATAGCTTTATTTTCACATTATTTCAAGGAGCTTTTCCAGGTAATAAACTAGATTGTACTGTTGTGGTAATATTAATGATGCTACATGAATAATCACATGACTGTCATGTGACCATATAGAAGAATGGAAGAGAGATCCTGAATTTACCAAATACCTATCAGAGCTGACCTCATTCTCAATAAGTCGATTAAGTGAGTTTAAAACAATGCACCTGTTTCATTCTCTAATCTCTCATGTCCATTTTGATGTTAGCACGGGAACCAGTCTTGGATCAAGGAGGAACAGGAATGTGTCTTAAACTCAACTCAGAAACTAGCATTTAACAATTACAAGACATTTATACAGACAGCTGAATGTTCAAGAGAAGTATTTAGAGATGTAAGTAAAGAAAGCATTTTTTCTCTGTTGACTATATTTTTCTTTAGTTTCATAGCAGTTGAGAGTCATGTTGGTCAGTTAGTTAAAAGATACCAGATTTTATATCATTTTGTAAGCAGTTTGGTAAAGATGCTCAGGACATTAGTACTAAGTAAGTCACAAGACTTTATGTGACTTATATACTACCACAGCATTATGTCACATGACTATAGTATACAATATTTTAATTATAGAAATGCTTAAATTCAAATTTGTCTCCTTTTAGACGTAAATTGAACTCACTAGCGTTATCTCATCACACCCAGTTACTGGAGGTTCTGGAAATACCTCAGTTGATGGAGACCTGTGTTCGTAATGGGTACTATGAAGAGGCATGGAACTGAGTTCTCATGTTCGTAGAATGGAGAAAAACAAACAAAACATTCCTATCATAAAGGTATAATGTGATGTCATGATTATATGTCCATTTATTTGTTTTATATGTCCATTTACTAGTTCTATATATCTATTTACTATTTCTATGTGTCCATGTACTAGCTCTATGTGTCCATTTACTAGTTCTATATATTCATTTACTATTTCTGTTTGTCCATTTACTATTTCATACGTGTCCATTTTACTAGTTCTATATATCTATTTATGATTCTATGTGTCCATTTACTATATCCTTTTACTGATTCTATTTATTTATTGATTCAATTTACTTTATTCATATAGTTTGTTTACTCTATTACCTTATATGGTAATATATATCCATTTTATTGACTCTATACATCTATCTATTTGTTCCATTCATTCATCCATAAATTTGCTTACACTCCATTTTTTCATATACATCCATTTCCCATCCAATATATCCATCTACCTGCTTTATTCATCCATTACCTGCTTTTACTTCCATTTACCTGCTTTATGTTTCCATTGTTAGAATATTGCAGAAGATACTGAGCGATGTTGTAATCTAATGTTAAACCAGCTGGTACAACAACTCCAAGGGAAACTTACAACTTCCAGCATGTCTAAGATTGTTGGTCTTTTAGACGAATGGGAATTTTCTCTGAACGCAACTTAGATTGAAATTCTTACAAGTAAGTATGCCTGAATGCTAAGTCTGTATGGTTGCTATGGTAACTATGTCTGCTACAGGCTAGAAATCATTGGTTGCAATCAGTTTTGTCAACCATACCAAAAGATGATCGTAAGTCATGTGACCTTCAAGTGATAATCACATGATCACATTTCTTTTATAGCTTACATGCATATTAGTAAAAACAATTGAGGCTTGTCGAGTTCACTTGTTTGATATTGTCACACAATATAAAGCCATTTTCCCTGATGATGACTCCATCTTACTTGGTATCCATGGCAACACTGGAAAACAAGCAGATGGAGCTCTATTTTGTGGGTGGTTGAATAGCAAAGTATGTGAAAATGAAGTTGTGTATCCATTTTGTTCCCTGTGTATTCATTTTGTTTTCCCATTATCTATTTTGGTTGACCTTCTATTTCATTACCATATTATCTGTCCATTTATTAATACAGTGTCAGTATTTGTGTGTCCATTACATCGACTGATTATCTGTCCATTAATCTAGATATGGCAGTTCCTTCATCTATTAGAGTCAAGATTTACGTCGTGGTGTAGGAGGTCGTACCGACTCATTACTCAATCAATGTATGTACTTGGACTCTCGTTTAGTCGAGTGGGCGCTGACTTTAGAGCTCTCATTATGCCAGTATTTATCAGAGTTTACCCTCCAATCCTTCCAGCTGTCAGTTAGAAATGCAAAACATCAGTATGTCATTATGTACATGTATATATGGGTGTGTCCTTTAATGTGGTAGACTAAGATGGGTGTGTCTTTAGGTGTGTTCCATAATCATTATTATAGATAAGCATGTCCCTTGTAGCTAAATGTGGGCATGTCTCTTTCAATTTCTGTTTTTGCTATATTATATTTCACTCTATTTCTTTATCTCTCTCTGTAGTTTTCATGACGCTATGAAACACTTCACCCTCACACACCCATCTCCTCCCTCTCCTCCACTCTCCCTACTTCCACTTCATTCCTCTCCCCTCCTCACTCTCTTTTACCCTTCCAGCCTCTAGTCATCCTAACTAATACACTTATAACATCTTTTAATGAGCTCCGATCTTGTACACCTGTTGCTCTAGGACCAGAAGTTAGTAGAGAAATAGAGAGACTAATGCAAAGTACAGTTCATGATGTCATAGAATATCACAGGTACGAAAACACAGTGTATATTACAAATATTAAACTATAAGTATTACAGTTTATATTTTGGCTTTATTTCTACCTGTTAATGGTTAAGTACCAGATTGTCCTATTCTATAGTTGAGCCTCTCTTACATGAACACTATTATGTCTAACTTAATTATTCTAATTGAAGGGATGTCCTTTGAAATTTTGAAATATTTTATTCCCATTCTACTATAGGATTGAGAATGGGACCTTTACTAAGAATGAGACTGAGGCCTTCAAGTATCTCTGTAGAGTAATCATTGTAGATTTCCTTCCATTTATTGAGCGATGTCTAAACACCATGTTTCCTGAAGAGGCAATACAAAAGATAGCATCAAGAACTCTCTTAGTTACCAAAATCATTACCTTGGTCAGAGAAGGGGAAACCCTCATCATCAGACAGAGAGTGGTGATTAAAGTAGGCATTAATGCTAAGTCATTAGAGACCTCTTCGTGAGTTAGTTCCTGAGGTTTTGAGAAATTGAAAAGGAAGAAATGATTAAATCAATGACACAGCTACAGAACTCACTCTTTAGAACCAACCACCACCTACGATGACATCATCACTTCCTACAACACAAGAAACAATAGCATTGACCACACCTACTATGACATCATCATTACCAGGAACGATAAAAGATGTAGAAATTACTGAGAGATCAGAAGAACAAACTCTAACAACCAAGATAGGAGATATAGTTAATGATACTCATAGTAGAACTCCGATAACACAAGTTAACAAACCATCTCATGTTAGTTCTAGTCTACCAGCTGTTCTATCAAGTAACACTGGTTCACATCCTCTTCCTATTACGTCATCGTTATCTGGTTGGGAAGAGTTTGGTGCAGGTCATAATGTATACTCATCAGAGTTAGGTACTAATTCATTAATAGGTGATAATGATAATCACCACTAGTTAATATTAATATTTATAATTATTATGAAATTTGTTTTTTTCATTTTCTGACTATTATAAATATTATAATAAACAATATTAACTAGCAATTAATTTTACTACAGGATATAGATGATTATCTATCAACTTATGTGATAAAATTTACTATTAGTACCGTGTGTAGCAAACGTTAACTTATAATAACTAAATTGTTTTTATAGTGGCTTTTTTCCCACGTTTAAATCAACTCTGATTGTGGAGACAAAGCTCTGCTATATATATTCTACTTGTAGGTAAATAATACAGCAATCAAGTCTAGGTATGTGAATTTCTTTTATCATTTTATTATGTACTTTTATTGTCAGTACAGAATGGTGGATCATGATGTCAACTGATCTTCCAAGTGTAGCAGCCATATCTGAGTCACTCATTCATGAAGAGAGAAAAAAATCCGTCAGCTTCTTCAAGTCAAATGATATCTGGTATTGAAAGAGTTGGAGAATATTTGATGTCAAGCCTTTTCAGGCAATGAAAGATGTAACTATTACTGAGTCTACTACCCATATGCAGGTACTACTTTAGAAAAATGCAAATAATCTCACACTGTATATGTTTTTTACTATTTAGGGTATCCTCTTGACTCCATTTCCCTAAAGATGTGATATGCAATCCATCAAATAAAACCAAAATTCGTCCATTCTATTGTCATTTGTGGCATTCCAGACAGTGGCAAAACGAGAGCAGTCTCTCATCTTTTGAACAACTACATTGACCAAAGTCCTTTTGAACCAATGACAAAGATAAACGAGAGATTAGAAGCGGAAGGAATTACTTATTATGAGCTAGTAGCCGCTGGATTCCACCTTTTGAGAAATCTATCTATCCCGAAGTTACAAAAGAGTCAAGTTGTGCTTTTGGCATATTGTCTGCTTTCAGAGAAGAACTTTTGACAAATGGTGTAGTACCACTCTTCAACTTTTATCCTGAAGGACCTCTCCCTATTTTTGGAGATCCAGGTTTAGATGATCATCTTTATCATACCTTCAAATATCTATGCCAGCATGACCACTCCTAAAGGCTCTGTGGTTACTTCTAAGGAGCAAGCATATGCTACACG
Source organism: Gigantopelta aegis (assembly GCF_016097555.1). NCBI lineage: Eukaryota > Metazoa > Mollusca > Gastropoda > Neomphalida > Peltospiridae > Gigantopelta > Gigantopelta aegis. The sequence continues at coordinate 13,331 of NW_024533597.1, read as the reverse complement.
TTTAAAGCAGTTGCTTCCAGAAGGTATTGCACTTTTTAACATTTGGGATATTGCTATTAATAAACTGTTCGTCATTTTTTGACTTCATTACGTGGTTTTTCTTTACAAACAGCCATAACTTGGCTTTTTCTGGATATTGAACAAGATCTAGAAAATCTCGACAAACCACCAGAAATTCCTGAATAACCTGATCTAACTGCTTTTAATAGAGATTGGTCTGTTCTGATGAAGTGGCGCCCTGCGCCTTCATTATTTGCTTTCGTTTGAGTAGAATGGGAGTAAGCATCAAAAGATCCCAGGAAAGAGTGTGTACTATATTTGCTAAGCACAAGGAGTTTACAAACAAAGAGTTAAAACAAAAGGTTATAGAGCTTGAGGGTAAAGCTCAACAAGCTGCTAAACAAATCGGTGTGGCTACTCTAATAGAGCCAAAAGTTGTATCAATCAATTTCAATGAATTCTAATAATTTTCGTATTCACGATGATCATTCACATCATCTATACCAGAAGTTCCAACAAGTCTTTATGAAACCCCATACAAAGATGTTCCTCTCTCTTGGGTTTTTTCTTCGCAGTTTGTTTTACAGATCACAAGAGAAATTTATATTGAAATCAGAGCTAAATAGAGAAGGCTATCAAATGTGGTTATGGATGATGACTCGCTTACAAAGTTTTGTGAATTCTACGCTTCCTTTGGCAGTATATTTGATCTTAGTCTCATTTATCCAAAATATCCCTATGGTCATTGTAAACCAATGGTTTTCTAAAGTCTTTGGATAAATTTAATGTGCCCTGATGATAGCACCTGTAAAAAGTATCCAACATTAGTCAATGGCATTATTTCAGAGAAAGCTTGCAAAGAAGCTTTTGGAAAGAATGGTCAGCATACATGAAGCTTTAGTATCTGTCAATTTGGCTACAAAAGTGGCTGGTTCCCAAATAGAAGCACCCAACCTCGACAGTGATACATATTACTATATCCCTTTAAGCCGTAATGAAGTCATGTAACGGAAGCTGATCCTACAGCAGTTCATCTCATTAACCAGTATTAATACACCTCATGTCTTCAAACAACCACATTTGCTAAGTACCTCTTTACAATCATTGCAAGAACCAAAGCTCGTACCGTGTAGTAATATTAACCAGACAATTATCAAAGAGTGTTCTACTGGTGCTACCATTAGTCTTGTCTCTCACAGTCCCTGCTACTAAATAGCTGTTGATCAAGCCAATCCTGAAGTATGCTCTCGTCGTTGTTAAAGTATACAACGAGATTGCTAAGACATGTAAATTGGAACTACAAATCAAATTTGTCATAATATGTGCCAAAAATGGAGTTCCTGATGCAAAGATATCCCATCTTGTCAGTATCATGTTCTACCAAATGAAACACTCTGTGATAAGTGTGAAGAAAGCTGGAAGAGTCAATGATCAATTACACAAGCTGGGAATCAAGCATTGAAAGAGGTTAGTGACTACATTTGCTAGAGTAAATTAATAAATATTAATTTCAGTGTCCAGTTCCTCCAAACTGTGTACCAAATAGAAGTAAGCTTATACATTTATTTTGTTCTAGCATAATACTTATTCTCTTTAAATAGAGGTAAAGCTGTCTGAGCTTGCCCACATTGCTGAACAGATTGCTACATCATATGATCAGCTGTTGTTGCTGAAGCACTTGGGTTAAAGGATTCTAGGCAATTTAAAGGAAAAGAAGAGGAATCAATTCATACTAGAAGTATTACTTGCTGGAGAAGAGAAAACATTCACACCATTGAAACCAGACAAGAGCTAGCAAGGAACACTACTGAGTTAGATACAAGTATAATGGAGTACAAGAACAGAAGCCTGACTTTAAAACTCTTGCACAAGAACCTAGATATTCATGGTATGTTGTGTGTAGTATGTCTTAGTTTATTAATAACTTTACATTTTTTCTTTCTTATCTGTCTGCAGCACGGACTGACAAATTAAGTGAACCAGTAGTCGCTATATCTCAGAACTTCATATTTTTAAAGTATTTAATAAATTGCTGAAAGAATTTAATTCGTAAAACAAACCTGATTTGATAGTGCATATATTGTTCCTGTCAATATGTCTAAGGAAACATGTGTGAAGACCCACCCTTAGTTGTTATATGAGGAAGATGTGTAGTTTTAGAAGAGCGTGTTATGTTATCATAAGAACATTGACTAAGGGCCTGTTGTACCTGTTCTACTCTATTACAACAGAAGTTATTTTAGTTGCTAGACTATCATAAAAAACAATTTTTTATGAAGTGTTATTTTATCATAGGAGCCCCACTGCTACAGGACTGTACACATTTTTCCTCTCTACAGTATCAAAGTAGTAACGTTTTTGTATTGATAAAATTATATTAGTAATCCCTCCATTTTGCAGCCTGATGACAATGTCCTATCAAGAGAAGAGACAGATTCAACATGTTCTTTACTATTGTCGTGTGTAAAAATGTTGTTGAGCCAAAGCAAAAAGGTTATTGAGCTGAATCTGAAGCTGGCTAAAACATATTTGAGTGTATGATCGGTGAACTCTAATAGAACCAAAAGTTTTATCGTGATCCTAATATTCCTTGTATTCGTGACAACCGTTCACATCCATCATAAGCCAGAAGTTCCAACAAGTCATTTACAAAAATCCCACATAAAGATGTTCCTCTCTCTTGGGTACTTCTTTGCATATTATTTTTATTGGTCCTGAAAAGAAATTCATTCAAGTGCTCTAGGTTATGATGGACCTACATTGCCAGAACCAGGCTTATACTATGGCAGTATGAAGAAATGGATTATCAAAGAGTATGTTGTACTATCATTCTCGTCTCTTCATTGTTTCTGCTAATTAAATGTCTCGTCAAGTCAATCAATGATTTGTTAAAAAAATTGGAATGTAGCTTTGAATAAGGTTAGTAACTAACCTCGTATTTGAGTTATCTATTTGTTGATTCTTCCATTAATTTTTATGTAGTATCCTGTCCTTCAAAAAGTATACCGATAAAGTAAATAATGTGTTTTTATTTGTTTATTCATAATTTCTAAACTCCACACAATAGAAGTAAAAAAAAAAAAGGAAACAGAGCTAGCCTACATTGCTGAACAGATTTTGTATTGTGTGATTTAACTGTTTGTTGTTAAAAAACTTGGGTTTCCAGGATTTGACTACCATTTTCAAGAAAACGGAAGAGAGGCTTATTAATGAAATGCTACTTGTGGTCTGGAGCAACGAAGAGACCATAGTCACATACTGAAACCCAGACAAGAGCAAACAAGAAAACTATCAAATTTTGATACAAACTACAAGGGGTACCCGAATAGTAACCTGACTTTAAAACTTATGCAGAGAGAACTAGAGTGTATTTAATTTATATTCAATAAGTAATAATATTTAATCTTCTTGTATATTACCAATTTATGCGCCAACTTTCTAAATAATTTACCATGCTTCTCTATTGATAAAAATTATTTATAAAATATTTTTAATATTGATTTTTTGTATACACCGTAGTGTCTGAATTGTCCTCCTCCTATCCTTTTTCTGAGGGTCCTCCATTTGTTGTTACATGAGCAGATATATAGATAATTATAAATTGTAATATTTTCTATAGTATATATCGACTGTATACCACCCCTAAATCAGTTTGTTTTTGCACAATACACATTTTCACGCACTGTACGTTTACAACAAGGTAAGTCTTTTTGATATGATTTTACAATTATTAATAACATTCATCCTTCACTACAGAGACATGTCCTACTCACGACTATGATGAAAATTCATCTTCTATAATCTCTATGCAGCTCCTATTGAAGTTCAAGAGTCTCCTTTTGGTTTAAACCTTGAATTTTCTCATCAAGAGAGATATGGTGAGGGCGTCAAGTGCGTTTTTAGTACCTGGTCTTAATGAAGTTAGTGGATTGCTTGGAATTAAGCCAATACTGGATGAGGCAAAGAATCAATACCAGCTTCTACAGATCCAAGTTATTGTATGAAGGTAATCACTTATGGTAGGTATATTAAAAGTATAACCTGTATTGTGAAAAAAGCTAGACTGCAAGAGTAGATTTTTTTTACTAAACAATAAATTTTAAAGTGATTTTTTGTTTATACACCAGTACTGATTGTAATAGTATGTAATGCAATAATCACAATTAAACCTGCCCGGCATGCATTGTGGACCAGTCAGGAACGGAACAGAAAAGGGAGTACATATAGAGTGACATAGATAACCCCCAACACTCTCATATATATATATATATATATATATATATATATATATATATTATATATATATATATATATATTATATCAATACATTAAAATAATGTGCAATTTTGGTACTTCAATATCAGGTTATCCTGTTGACTCCAAATACCTCAAAGATGTAATACTCAACCAATCAAATAAAGCGAGATACGTCCAGTTTTGTTGTTTTTTGGGTGGCATTCCAGATAAAGTGGTAAAAGTAGAGCAGTTTTATCATCTCTGAAACATTACGTTGATTCAAGCCCTTTTCAACCCCATGACAAAGATAATCGATAGTTAGGAGCCGAAGGAATCACTTATTATGAAACTTGTAGCTGCAGGATTCCATCCATTGAGAGAGCTCACCATCACTGAGGTTCAAAAGAGACCAGCTGTGCTTTTGGTATACTGTCAGCTTTTAGAAAAGAGCTTTTAACAAAAGGTCAAGTACCACTTTTTCACCTTTAACCCTGAAGGACCGTGTACAACTTTGAAGATCCTGATCTAGAAGGTCATCTTCAGTACATATTTAAGTACATTTGTAAATATACAAGCATTACTCCTAAAGGTACAGAGGTCACCAGCAAAGAACGGCGATATGCTAACGTCTAAAAAAGTTGCTTCCAGAAGGCATTGCACTTATTAATATTGGGGACATTGCTATCAATAAAATGGTCCACAACTTCTATACTTCTTTACAAGGTCTTCTTTACAACAGTCACTCATGGCTCTTTCTAGATATTGATCGAGGACCTACAAAACCTTGACAAACCTCCAGACATTTCTCAAGATAAAAATCAATCAGTTCTAATGAAATGCAGCCTCGTCTTCATTACTTGCTTCGTTTGAGTAAAATGAGTGAAAGTAAATACGGTACCAGAAAGGATGTGTGTACGATATTTGCTAAACATGAGGGGCACTTCCAAGTGAATGACAGCAAAAAAAGTCACAAATCTTGAAGCTAAAGTGAAACAAACCGCTAAACATATTATTGGTGTGTCTTCTTTTCCATAGAACCAAAAAAATTGGACATGACTTTGAATAATTATAGTATTTCTGATGATTCTTCTAACCGTCTTTATAGAAGTTTCAACAGGTGGTCTATGAAACACCATATGAAGAGGTTCCTCTCTCTTGGATCTTCTTCGTAGTTGTTCTACGGCCACAAAATGTATTCATATTGAAGTCTGAACTTAAAAAGAAAGCTAGAGAATGTGGTATGAATGATGAGTCACTTACAACAGTTTTGTGAGTTGTATACTTCATTTGGAAGTATATTTGATCTTGGTCTCGTAAACCCTGACTATCCTATGTCATAGTAAAACCAAATGGGTTTTTTGAGAACACTGGATATGTTATTATACCCTGAGGATAGTATCTGTCAAAAATCCAATCAATAGTAAATGGCATCATCCCAGAAAAAGCTTGCAAAGATTTTTTGGAGATAGCTGGCTGGTCTTTATGGAAGCTTAGTATCTGTCAATCTGGGCACAAGAGTGTCTAGTTTACATTTCGAGATAATACCTGATCTTGATCCCAATGATATATACTACTTTATCCCTTTAAGTCGTAAAGGTAATCTAATAATGGAACTGATCCCACAGCAGTTCATCTCATCGTTAATATAGATGCCCCTCATGTCTCTCAGCAGACAACCTTCACCAACTACCTCTTGAGATCATTGCAAAAGCCAAAGCTTGTACAATGAATAATCCCAATCAAACCATCATCACAGAGGACTGCTATGGTATTACTATCACACTGTTTTCATAGTTCCAGCTACTAAAAATATCCATCAGCAAGCCAACCCTGATGTTTGCTCTCTCATCCTAAAGCTTATGGCAAGATTGCAGAAGGATGTAAAATTGGAACTGTAAAATATAAATTGGTTATGTTATGTGCCAAAAGTGGAGTTCCTGATGTACAAGATATCCCATCTTGTCAGTACAAATACTACCAGATGATGATCTCTGTGATGAGTGTGTGAATGTGGACGTGTTAATGATCAGTTAAAAGTCTGGAACAAAGTATGAGAGAGGTAGGTGACATTACATATAACTTAATTGTTATCCACTTTTACTTTAATTTTAGGCATTTTAATACACAATGGATACCAGTCGAGGGTGAGTATTAAATTTTCTAATTATAGATAATGAACATACATCTCTTTTTTTAATAGAACTAAACCTTCAGAGCTCAGTTACATTGCTGAGCAGATTGCATCATGTTGATCCAAATGTTGTTGCCAAAATACTTGGGGTACCATAGATATGCCCCGATTTGATGGTTTTAAAGGAGAAAAACTATTCTTGAAATGTTGTTAGCCTGGGATAAAGAGTTTTACAAAGCATTCACAAGCAGAACCCAAACGAGAATTAGCAAGAAAACTACTTGAGCTTGGTAATGAATTACTCAAGAGAAGATTGATTTGAGAAACTGGCAAGAGAACTGGATATTATGGTATTCATTAATATAAAATATTATCCCTTGAACCAGTTTCTTTTTTTCTCTATAGCACCATCCTTACAAAGAAACTGAATAGTGCATACACAATGTCAAACATCAATAGGAACTATAATTATTATGCTAATATAGTACATAAGATAATAACCTATGTCATATCATTATCATGATTAATAGTTTATGAATATATATAATAAATATGTATGAATAATTAAAAAGTATAAGAAACTATAAGAATTCTTTCTGATCATGAAAGTGGTCCTTTGCTAAAAATTAGTAACCGAATAGCCGCTGACTGACCAAGGAAGTTGTAAACAACATGTAAATTTAAAATTCACTGCTGAGTAAATGATGATGATTTTACAATTGTAGTTTTCTGTTTGAAACAATATTTTATTGCTATTAAATAATTGTTTCCCTCATGTACAAATACTATAATTTAGCATTTTTTGTATTTATTATAATGTGTTAATTCAATTAATTTTTACTACTGTTATTTATTATCAACTGAACATACATATCATCACATAGTATGTCAATGGCATTACAACATAGGGTTCTCTTCCAGTAACATTTATACCTGGATTGTTCTGTACTGAGATTGTGTGTGCCCTTCTAGCTAGGTGTGCCCATTTAATATCTGTTTTATTGTACTGTAATTCACTTAATCTCTCATTTCTTTTTCTAGTTTTCTATGATTATATAAAATGCTTCATCCTCACTTAAACCATCTCTTCCTTTCTTAGTCACCAAATTATTACAGCATCAAGAGAAATGGGAAAACCCTAAAACCATTATCATGATCATCATCATCATTTGTCATCGCAATAGAGAGTGGTTATTAAGTAGGCACTAATACTAAGTCATTTGTAGACCTCTTCATGAATTAGTCCTGAGGTTTTTGATGAAATTGAAAAGGAAGAAATGATTAATCAATGTCGAAGCTACAGAACTCTCCTATATAGCTGGAATCAACCACACCCACAATGACACCATCACTTCCTACAACCGTAACAGCACTGTGATAATGATAAATGTTACTATTAATATTAAGGTAAATTTCTGACTTTTATAAACATTCAATAATGAAATAGATTATAAAGAGCGATAAAGTATTATAAGTGTTACTAAATAGTAAGTAATGTTATTAAATTAAAGTGTGGCCTCCAACAATTGTTATGATAACTAATCGAATTGAAGACATAACAAAGACTTGGACTAAGGTATGCTAAGTTTTTCTCTGAGAGTTACTGTTGATCCTCGTAGATTAATCATATCTTTCTGAAATGTTTCTATGACTCCTGGTGACATATATAACCCACCTATTAAAGTAGAGAGTAAAGATTTAAGCTCCAGTAAAATGGTGTCTGCAATGAAAAGGTTGGAGATTCATTGGTGGCTTACCCTTTCAGTCAAATAATGGCAATAGTTTCGCCCTTCTATATGAACATACCTCTAATAGTTTAAAATATTTCAGTCATATGTAATATGTTCTGTTGTTTACAGGTTATAAAGTCATTAATAGAACCCTTCATGAGTTATATAGTCCCTGAGGGTTTTTTTTTGAAAGCGAAAAAAGGAAAAAGAGAAATGATTAAATCAATAATGAAGCTACAGAAATCTCCCAGCTAGAACCAAAACCATACATGTCACAATGACAGCATCACTTCCTACCACAATATATTAATTAATATTTAATAAAATTTCTAACTTTCATTAACATTTTGATAATGAAATTACATTATTAAAGAGCAATAAATTATTACAAGTGCTGCCCAATAGTAATGTTATTAAATTATAGTAACTGCCTCCAACATTTGTTATGATAAACTAACTGAATTTAAGACATAATAAGACATGAACAATTAAACATAAGGTATGCTAAGTTTTGTCTCTGAGAGTTTACATGTTGATCCTCATAGATTTATACCCACTTTTGGACACTAGAAGCATTATTGCAGCAGTGAAGTCATCAGTAAGAAGGTATATATACTGAAATTACTTTATGTTTAGAGTTCTCATAGTGGGTTAATCATGTCTTCTGAAGATGTTTCTATGATTTCTGGTGGCATACATAACGCTACTGTTAAAGTAGAGAGTGAGGATTGAGGATTTAAGCTCTAGTCAAATAGTGTCTGGTCTTGCAATTGAAAAAGTTGGAGGTTTATTTGGTGTCCTACCCTTCAGTCAATGAAGGAGTATTCAATGCCAATAGTTTTCTCCTACTCTATTTGAAGGTACTTCATATTACTTAAATATTTCAATGATAGGTAATCTATTTTTCTGTTTACAGGTTATCCTATTGATCCCAAATATCTGAAAAGAGTTAATATTCCACCAATCAATACAACCAAAATACGTCCGAGTCTTGCTGTGTTTTGAAGGCCATCCCAGACAGTGGTAAAACAAGAGCAGTCTCCTCATCTTTTGGACAAACTACATTGATTCAAGTCCCTTTCAACCCATGACAAAGAAAAATGAGAGGTTACAAGCAGTAGGAATCACATATTTTGAGTTGTTGCTGCTGGATTCTATCCTTTGAAAAAAACTCACCATCACTGAAGTGACTAAAGAGTCCAGTTGTGCATTTGGTATTCTATCAGCTTTTAGAAAAGAGCTTTGCAAAATCATAAAGTGGCCTCTCTCAACTTTGATTCGAAAGGACGACTTTCAGTTTTGAAGACCACGAATTAGAAGGCCATCTTCAGTAACATATTCAGCTATATTTGTCATATGAACACACTCTAAGGTACAGAGGTCACCCGTAAAGAACAAGAGTATGCTGCACGGCTGAGGAGTTACTTCCAGAAGGTATTGCCCTTATTAACATTTGGGATATTGCCATCACAAAACTGTACATTACTTTTTGACTTCACTGTTGTGGTCTGGCTTTATAACAGTCATATGTGGCTCTTTATGGATATGGATCAAGATCTTAGAAAACCTCGACAAACCTCCAGAAATTCTTAAAGAACTACCAGAGTTGCAGTTACTACAAACCATAGTGGTAAAGGAGAGCAATCAATTCTCATGAAATGGCGTCCTCGTCTTCATTACTTGCTTCGTTCAAGTAGAATGAGCCGAAAGTATACATGGTCCCAGAGAAGGTGTGTGTACTATATTTGCCAAGCACAGGGTACATACAGTGAAAATCTAAAGTTGAAAGTGTCAGAGTTGAAATCAAAGTAAACAGCTGCTAAAACATATTGTGTGCATTCTCTTATAGAGCCAAAAAATTGAAATCATTGATGTCAAGTGTAATGATCTCAAGGATAAGTCTCTTCATCTTTATGAAAAGCTCCAACAGTTTTATCTGCAAAACACATTATAAAGATGTTCCTCTCTCCTGGATATTTCTTCGCCTCTATTTTTTCCAGGTCACAAAAAAAAAATTCATAGCTAAATCAGAACTTCGAAAGAAAGCTGAAGAATGTGGTATGGTATGATGAGTCACTTAAAAAGTTTTGGGAGTTTTATACTTCATTGGAAGTATATTTGATCTTGGTCTTGGTTAATCCAGAGTATGCCTATGTCTAGTAAAACCAATGGGTTTTTGAGAACACTGGACAAGATATTATATCCTGAGGGATAGTATTTGTCGAAAGTATCCATCAATAGTAAATGGCATCATCCCAGAAAAAGCTTGCAAAGATGTTTTTGAGAAGGCTGGATGGTCTTTATGAAGCCTTAGTATCTGTAAATCTGGGGTACAAGAGTGTCTATTACATTTAGATATACCTGATCTTGATCCCAATGATATACACTACTTTATTCCTTTAAGTCGCAAAGGTAATCTAATAATGGGAAGCTGATCCCACAGCAGTTCATCTCATTGTTAATATTGAGGCCCCTCATGTCTCTCAGCAGACAACCTTCACCAACTACCTCTTGAGATCATTGCAAAAGCCAAAGCTTGTACAATGTAATAATCCAATCAACCATCATCACAGAGACTGCTACTGGTATTACTATCACATTTGTTTCTCATAGTCCAGCTACTTAAAATATCCATCAGCCAAGCCAATCCCGTGTGTGCTCTCTCATCCTCAAAACGTATGCCAAAATAGCTGGAAAATGTAAAATTGGAACTGTAAAATATAAATTTGTTATGTATGTGCCAAAAGTGGAGTTCCTGATGTACGAGATATCCATCTTGTCAGTACCACCTTACTACCAAATGACACACTCTGTGATGAGTGTGTAATGCTGGGAGAGTGAATAGATCAGCTGAACGGTTGGAATGAAGCATTGAGAAAGGTTAGGAGTTTATATGTAGTTGTCATGACTTATAATATCGTTTTTGGTTCTCTTTTCAGCATCCAATTCCTTCAAAATGTCAAAACCAGACACGACGTGAGTGCTTGTTAAGATATTAGACTTGACTTTTTAAATTATTATAGGTTTAAAACCTTCAGAGCTTGCTTACATTGCTGAGAAGATTGCATCATCAATCCAAAGCATGTTGTGCTGAAATATTTGGTTTCAAGGATTTAAGTCAATATCAAGAAATAAAAGGAGCAAAACTTTTTAATGCAATGCTGTTAGAATGGGATAGAGTAAACCAGTCACAAACAGAAATTCAGGCAAATTTTTCAAGGAAAACTGTTAGAATTAGATGAATAATATAATGGCCCACTTGAACAGAAGCCAGACTTTAAAAACCCTGTGCAAAAGAAATAGATTCTTCATGGTATGTTGTGTATAAACTTTAAAGACATATTTTATGTGTCTCTTTCTATAGCACGACCTACAAATACAATGAAAACAGAACACTTAGTAGTTGAGAGCCTTCAATGGTACTTTTGTTATTTAGTACACTATATTTTTATAAAGTACAAAGTTAATAGTCAATTCGGTATTGGAATTTGGTTTGTAATTATTACCACAATCCAAGGTATGCATTCGTTTCCCTTCCAAAATTGCTGACATTGTCATAGTCTGAGACTTGCGTGTAAACCACAGTAATGTCTGGTAAATTACGTCGCTAAAATATGCATTGGTATTCAACTGTGTCTATACAGAATTTCATGATTAAGCCCATCTATTGAGTTACAAAGCATAAAGGTATTGTACAAAGCCAACAGAGTTGAAACTTATGCATATCTGTTCCACTAGTTTTGGTTTGTAGCAGCAAATCAGATTTGGGTTAACCTCACATTGAAAGTAATTTTGGTAAGAAAGGACCTCAGTTATAAATGACAAAATGCTTTTTAGTGGGTTAATCAACCAATAAATATGTATTGAGAGAGAATTGGGGATCAGGAAGGAGATTCAATAGATTGTAAACTGATAAAATTGGTTATTTAATTAAATACAAATGTGCCCAAAAAAACTGACAAACACAAATAGTTGTCACCAATAATCAGGTTTTTAATTTAACAGAAAAATTTGGTTATAAAGTTGTAAATTCTTTAGTTACATTAAAAAACAAGGGGGACCCAATTTTTTGTAAATCTTTGCTCAACAACTAGATAAATTTTGGGGCTTTATATAAAGATAGTAATTAAATGTAACAAACCAATTATTAAGGTCCTTTAAATTGGACCTTTGTTTTTTTATAATTTTGTGTTTTCTTGGATTTTTAGTATAGAATCCTAATATTTCCCATTAGAAAATTGGAAAAACCCGGTTAATAAACCACTCATTGTTTTTCAGTTGGCAAACGTTAGTAGAAGATAAAAATTTTTTTTATAGCCATTAGAAGCATACAAAATATATAAATAACATAATTGTTGGATAAGGTAATAGAATAAAAATTGTTTGGTCAGTGCCCAATTGGCCTAAAAAATAAAATATTTACCACCTGGGCAAGCAAAATGCCTTCCAACATCACCTTGTTATTAGTTATAATATTTTAAAAAAAGGGATTAAATTCTAGAAAAATAAATGAATCTAATTTGGGAGGCTCAAAACTTAAACCTAAATATGTTATGTAGGTCTCCTCTTTTCCATATTCAATTTTTAGAAAAAAAAACCCTGAACGAAATACTCTGTTAAAAACAAGTAATCAAGTATTTATTGAGGGATGTGATTCCAATTTTATTTTTGTTATTCCTTACTAAGGGATGGATTCATGGTGGTAAGGGAAAGGTTTTAAGGCCAAGCCTGTAGGAGCACCTTTTGGAAAAGCGGGAACCGTTTAACTCAATTGATATTGGTCTCAAAAAATTGGGGATTGTTGATTCAATTTAGGGAATTAAAGAATTCCAAGGAAGCAACCTAAGAATAATAAGGTTGCCTTCTTTGAACAAAAAATTATCCTTAATATTGTAATATCATGATTTTCCTCGGTTATTCATTATTCCAATTAATCAAAAAGCAAACAACCAACAAATTAAAAACCAGAATACGTTCCAGTTTACTTCATTGCGGGTTCCAAACAAGTTAAAAAAGGCCAGTCTTCCCTTTTAGACAACGGATTCAAGTCCCTTTGTCCCATGACAAAGAAAAACGAGATGAAATTAGGGGGAGATGGAATTAATTTGAGTGGTTAAGGGCTGGATTCATCCGTTGGAAAGTTACTTAACCGGGTCACTAAAGAGTCCCGTTTGGCTTTTGGTATTCTATCCAGATTTAAGGAAGGTGGGAAATGGCCGGGCCCTCTCAACTTT
>NW_024533596.1:0-36859 GCF_016097555.1 Gigantopelta aegis | reverse complement strand
AAGGAAAAAATAAGATTATTTCATTTGCTAAACAAATCAATACCATAAGAACATTAATAATCAAAACTATATTATGTTTACTTTCCGTTTACATCATTCAAAACCTGTATACAATAAAATATATATTTGGCTAAATCAACCATTCAGTTTTTATAGTGTGATTCTGAACAAGCACCAGGTATATTCTATCAATAGTATAGGTCCTACTCATAGTATATATATATACTGCATGTAAGATCATTAGTGATAATTTTGAATTAAATTTTATTAATTTCAATTGATTGACAATCATACAGTTTATTCATGAGACTAAATCATATTCGTTTAATACGGTATATTATTATTTATTATATGAATATTTATATTGTGTGCTATTCTAATTAAATATTCATTAGTTCTAAAACAGACATTCTATCTATTTATGCCTCAAGACATGAAATAATATACTGTTTGACCTCACAATACACCCATATAGAATCCATATATAAACTATATTTTGAGTTATTAACTTGAATGCTAGCTAGAATTGATGTTAATTACTCGCTATATTATTTGTTGGTACTATGCTAGCTGTTACAAATCAACAAATTATAATGTGAGTAATTCACATGAACTTTTGAATTCCATAGGATTCCACTGATGTAGCTACTGTAACAATTTAGTTTGTTAAAGTAATATACTAATTTAAGAATTTTTAAAAAAAATCATATTTTGTTGATAACGATTCTGTGTGTCTGTTGTATCAGTTAAATACAATCATAAAAGTTCAGGAAAACAGTGCACAAATAAAAAAGTCTATGCAAGTGACAAGTTAAAGATAGGAATATATTGACTCACTAAATGTTTGTAACAATAATTGAACTTATTGAACTATCAAACTTGAATTAACAATAAAGCATAACATACACCTTTCACTATTCATCTAACATCCATATATGCAGCACATAAGGAGCCAAACAAAGATCCAAGGCCAGCAAAATAAGGTAATGATGCATGTGAAAAAATGAGAGGGTTTATCTTTCTGTACTTGCACAACTGTCCTATGGATGGAAGAAAACATTTACAAGATACAGGATATATATATATATTAGTTTTTACCGGTCCTGCCTGCTGTGTGACAACAACAATGTTTTTGTTAGTCTGTTGTTGCATTTGTGGTTGACCATAATATGCCATTTTGAATCCAGAGCAACGAAAGTGAGTATAGAAAACTATCTCTTCCGATGTGGCACGATGTGCAACTATACACATTATTATATATATATAATTTGATTGGTATAGTTTTGGGTGTGGTTTAGGAAATGATGAAGGGTGTTTCCCTTAGTCAAGCGTCGCCCCTCACGGCCATTATTTTAAGAGGCGCGTTTTCTACGTTTTATAGTCATGGTGGGCACAAGAACTCCAATGTAACCCCTTTATTTTAATTGTTGGTATATAGAATAGCATATGACGATGCAACCCCACTGGTATAACTGGGTATGAATCAGTTTGGGAAGAGTATTTTTGGTTTACTTCAAGCTCAAGAAAAATACTAGTTCTGACGTCGCATATTATATTCAATTTCAATACTAATAAATTGTAATTAATACACTGTAGCAATATTGTATATAACAATAATCATAAAAGGTTTAGGGAAAACAATTCACAAATAAAAATGACTATAGAGTACATATTAAATTAAATAGGCATAATTATCTCACTCACTAATTATAAAATGTTTGTAGCAATAACTATAATACTTATAAATTATTATACGTTATCAAGTATAAATAAAAAGGTGAATATAAATCTTTCAACTACTTTTCATTCTAACAGCCATATATTGCAGCACATAATGATCCAGACAAAGATCCAAGGCCAGCAGAGTAAGGTTAATGATGCAGTGAAGAAGATGAGTCGGCTTCTCTTTCTTCTGTACTTGCACTACTCCTATATAGATGAGAAAAGGATATTTACAAGATAGAATATTGTAGATATAAATATAATAGCTTTACTGGTGCAGCCTGTTGAATAACACCAATGTTTGTTATTAGAAGTCTGCCTGTTGAAGTTTGTGGTTTGCTGCGCGTATTGAGGTTGTGGGTGGAGGTTGATCATATGGCTGAGGAGGCGGCTGCATCGATGGATCGTATTGTGGAGCTGCCATTTTGAAGAAGAGCGACGAAGTGAGCTCGGGAACCACCCCCTCCTCCTAATAAGGGCGTGGTTACTATGGTGAGGACAACTATCGTTTTTGATTGGGCCAGTTATACAGTTTGGTGTGTGGTGTATGAAGGACCGCTAGAAGGCTGTAATAATCCCTATAATTTCCATGCAACATTATGTGGAGTATATACTGTTCTTCCTCTTTGCGAGATAGTGACAATCGAAACTTCTCCTATGGGCAGTTAGTGCTGTACCACAATAACATTGTTAGTAATAATTGCTGGTGTAGTTAGTTAAGCTGAGGATGTCGTTAATGTTTATTGAAAGTTATCGGGAGCTATAGTTGACCCTGCAGGAAGCTCGTTTACTTTATGCTTTTATAAATTAGGTATGGCTAGGAAAAATCACTAATCCATTTAAGACTTAAGTTATGTAAGAATATTTAGAATGTGTAATACGTTAATTTCTTGCTATAATTCACTATTATGATAGCAATCGCAATGCTTGCATTGTGGTGATATAGATAGTCCTAATGTCCTAACTCACATAATGGTTTCCAGCATAGCACAATATACTACTGAGTTTATATAAAAATTAAGATAAAACAATTTAGAATTCATATTTAGTACAGATTATATAACGCAATCAGCAATATCTGCAATAATCTATTATGATATCATATTAAAAAAACTATAAGCACAGATTTGATGGCATATTTATA
The DNA here is from genome assembly GCF_016097555.1 of Gigantopelta aegis. Lineage (NCBI taxonomy): Eukaryota > Metazoa > Mollusca > Gastropoda > Neomphalida > Peltospiridae > Gigantopelta > Gigantopelta aegis. Next base: position 33,993 of record NW_024533596.1, on the reverse strand, counting down.
TAAATATATGCATAGACTATATATATATATATATATATTTATGTTATCAGGAGGTCTATAATTTTCATCTAACATCCATATATGCAGCACATAATGAGCCAGACAAAGATCCAAGGCCAGCAAGAGTAAGGTAATGATGCAGTGAAGAAGGATGAGAGGGCTTCTCTTTCTGTACTTGCACTACTGCCTATATATAGATGAAAGAAGATTTTACAAGATAGGATATAGGATAATAAGTGTTCAGTACCGGTGGCAGCCTGTTGCTTGAACAACAACAACGTTGTTATTAGAAGTTCTGCTGTTGAAGTTGTGGTTGTGGCGGAGGTTGACCATAATACGGATTTTGAGGTGGCGCTGGTAATACTGTGGAGCTGCCATCTTGAAACAACAAAACAATGAAAACGCTAGACCGAATTTAACTTGACCCTTTTCAATCGATTTTCACTCTTTTTATAGGATCTTCTCTTTTTAGCGCCCTCTTATGGTAGTTGGGCGATACAGCCTATAGTATTGGTAAGTTGGGCGTATATAGCCTATAGTTATACGATGAATATTTTCGAACGATTATAGCTGTGAATATGTTTAACTATACACATAAAATAGGTGAACAAAACTTGCAATTGAGTGAGTACGAAGGCTAATTTTATCACAACCCATAGGCTTGGACGGATCCAAGTTGGAGAGAGCTGAGTATATATGCATCGGAAGGATTGATTGAAATTGAAGTTAATAAGGTGTACTGTTGGGAACAGAAATAGATTTGAGAGATGGTAAGGAGAAAGTCAATATAATAGCGATTATAATTTAATAATTCGAATACTGAATTGAAGTAATCATTAAATTGATTACCATTTCTGTAGGGTCAACTTCTAATTTTGACTCATAATCACATTTAAGCTAGTAAAGCAACACAATAAATTTTATCCTAGCTTGCGAGGGATTTTCAATTTATGGAGGCAGTATGGTGTGGGACTTGGTTGAATCAGACATCTCAAAGAGCTGTGCTGATGCAATAGAGGTTTGATCCCTGGATTAAACCATTTAAAAAGTGGGTAACTATATAGACCTTGACCTTGTGGAATGTTTATTTGAATTATTTGTTACAGACATAACCCACAAACAGTTATATCATCAGAAGTAAAACAGATACTAATATTATGTCAGTATCATGCAAGTATCCATGAGATACTATTAAAGTCTGCCTTGATATGTATCAGATTGATGTTTGGAGATTAAGATATTAAAAGTAATTAGATAATGATCAGAATTTAGAGTAAAATTAGATGAAAAGATAAATTGTTCACATAGTCAGAGAGATTACTGATGACCAGATCAAGAATATTACCTTTCACATGGGTAGATATGCCAACTAACTGTTCTAGGTCACAAATGATATCACAGAGAGAGGAAGAGAATTGAGTATGAACAATAAGTGCAGAACAATTCACATTAGGAACATTCATGAAGTCAACTAAAAACTGACTAGAGACAATGCTAACATGGTGGTTAATTTATCCCTCTATGTTAAATATGTTGTTTGATGTGGTGACCTGCATGGCCATGGGCTTATATTGAGATTGTCCTAAACTGATGTTGTCTATTGTACAATTTTTCTGTAGTGATTTGAGCATAATTGTCTTGCACTCTAGTAGCTGTGGAGTCTATTGGAAACACAGTCCTTATACAGATTCAGATAAAGACATGTATAATACAGTTGTCCTCTTCTTTGTTTGTATATCTGAACTATTGATCTGATTTCCATGATTAAATAGCTAAACTGATTATAAATTAATCAATCATCAAATAATGTATGAAGACAGGACTGGACCATTGTCATTTTTAGCATAATTAATAGGTGATTAGATATTGAGTAACAAATACCATATTGCTCTTATATTACTAGTATACTATGTTTGTCTATTGATTCCATTGATATAACAAAGTGCAAACAGTAGACAACAATATAGACTGCACTATCAAGAGGAAGCAACAGATGCTCTACCTTTGTTTATTGCTATTGGTGAAGTGCAAACAGATTAGAATAAGAGAATAGAATACATTGTACATATGGAGGTATTGACTATTGATTGCTAACTAACATAACTCTTAACAATTAGTCAATTACAACTATACAAGAAACTATTTGTCTATAGTTTATTATTAATAACAAAAATCTGGTGTTTACTATTTTCTCAATATTTCATCAATCGTGTATTATATGCAATAAAAATAACCTTGGATTGGTTAAATCAACCAATCAATTTACAGTGCTGATTGACATATTGATATCAAGTCAAAGAAAGCCTATAGCAAAGCTCATATATGATCCTCCTTCTTGTCAAAACATTTTAAAGTATACTTTAGAATGCTACAATGTTATAATTAAATGATCTATATTTGAAACAATGTATTCTTTCTGCTGCATGACTAGCCACTACTTATTTTGATCATGACCTGGAAAGTATTCACTGTGTGTCACTCTGTTTGTTCTTATTGGTGATTTTGTAGTATATGTCCTAAATATGGCATATATATATATATATGTATATACATTATATAAGTATATATATATATATTATATATATATATGTATATACATTATATAAGTATATATATATATATATATATATATATGTATATACATTATATAAGTATATATATATATATATCTATATATATATATATAATAATTCATAGGAAATGATTAGTATGTTTACTTTCAGTTAGCATCAAATAATTTTCTACATACAGCCTGTATAACTATAGATTGTTTAAATCAACAAATCAGTTTTTACAGTGAATTGGGTTACCTATTATTTGTCTTTGTAATAATAAACATTATTAATCTTCCTAGGATAAATAATATCTACAAGACAATGTCAATAGAGGCACAAAACATGACCAATCTATTGAATTTCCTCTAATATATCTAACAGTGTAGCTATATATAATATATAGGATATCTCTTCTACACTTAGGATAGCACCTTGTTCTTCAGTTTATTATATTTAACATCTTGTGCGCACTTCTGTAAACATGCACGTATGCAATCTCTTTTCCATATTGCAGGCCATTCTATTTTAGTGGTACAGCCCATACTATTTATTTGGTTAATAGTATGACTCTGAAGTCCTCAATTTCTCTCATTTCTCTAAAAAATATACAAATATCAGTCTCTTCTGCCTCTCATATTCCTACTCTTTATTAACAAAGTTTGCACCACCCTCCACTCAATCTTAATTAAACTTGATAATCAAGTTATCTATGTGCAGGATGTGTATTCTACAAGTACTAATATTAGTAAATACATTTTGATCTTAATTAGTGATCCTTACCTTCTAAGACAGACAGCAAATTATCTATGTCAACATTTTCAATATGTTGGAATTAATGGAAATTAAGCACAATGTTAAGTTATGTACGAAATATCTCAGGAATCTGTTCTTGGTGTGCTGTTGTACACTTTCATGTGTATATTTTGAATGACACCGAATTGAGCATTGAGCATTGTCCTAAATGTCTGGGATTACTGTTGTCCCAATGTATATATAGTTTGGGAGTAAGTAGGTCTATATTTAAAAGTTTCTACATATTTCTACCACATTATTAAATTTAGTATAAAAACTGTCTTGCATACGTGATCAATAAAAGACAATTGTAATTAATTCTCCGGATCCTTAAACATCCATAGAGACAACAGGCAACAATCCAAACAATTATCCATGGCCAGAAGAAGATGCTGATGATACAGTGAAGAATATGACTTGGTTTATCTCCCATTATACTATAGATATTCTGAGAATATTTATTTAGAGCTATACATACTTACCTTTATCTCTTATATATATGTTAGCTGTCTTTAAGACAATGATGACTGCTTCCTGTCAGCAATCAGCCCTTACAGGAACTACAATCGTAATAGACGAGTTTATCATCTTGTGATCATGGGACTCTACTACGTCAGTCATATAGTTTGTAGTATGATCTATTATTAGCATCTATTGTTAGTATTTCTATTATTAGACGTACACATGTGCTATTATTAGTAACTACTATATATAGATGCTGTTGAGAGCATGTTATCATATATTTGTTGGTAAGTATCTTTGATAATGGTCTGGTCTGCCTATCTACTCCAGTTTTTGCCTACTGAAAGTCTAATTTGGGCTCATGCTGAAAGAAACAGTGCCTTGTTTATTTAAGGTTTAGGTTTTAGTATCTGATGTTTGGTGACCACACCTACTTACACAGTGCCATTCTTTTCAGCACGATCCCTAAATCAAGAATGATTTTTATATGATTCCACTTTTATTTGCCATGTAACAATAAAATATTTATTAATATTGGGCCATATAGTAAATAGATATGATGACATCACTACCTGTCATTTAATGATGATGTTCATCAGAGTGAAGTTACACCCAGAACCACCCGATACTATAATATTTGGGTGTAAGCCAAGTGTACACATATAGATAAACAACCACAACAATTACAATAGTCTAGTTACATACAATTATATAACAAAATTCCTGAATAGGTAATACAGCACATACGAGTGTGAGTATGTTCATATTAATTTTGAGCAATGTTCCTGTTGTTTACATTGAATTTTTCTCACTTTATTAACCTCTTCTAATGCATCTGATATTATCATAACAGTATGATGATTCTGATAATATATACTATGCGTAGTGTGTTTAGATATTCCCTCACAAAATGCTTGTGACACAATACAAATGAAAGGTCAAAATAACATTCTCTGAGCATACCAAGCAACAACATGCTAAACTCCAACAATAAAAATAGTACTCTATTGTACATACCCCGTACCACAGGAAAAATGTAGTATAACTATTATATATTCTGTTTGTAAAGGGATATTTTTAAAAGTATAACAGTTATAGCTGCTAAAATTTAAATATATGTATTTGTTTAACAGCTTCTCTTTGAGCTTATATAAAAATGCACTGCTTGGTTTTAAAAATATCTGCTGAGTATGCCTATTGATACACTGTGGTTAATAGCCACAGCTGCTAGGAGTTAGTTATAATAAACAAAAAACCAACACAATGAACATGTATGGTTGGTATCCACTCCTTCATAGATTAAAATATATGATAATAAGTTTATGGTACACACTTTTAATACACAATTTAATACAGCAATCTATTGTACTTTATGTAAGGATAATATCTCATATTACATTATACAAAACTGTTATGCATACAAGTATATACATACATATGTATATATATATATATGAGGGAGAGCACACAATTATTATAGTTTTGTCTCCTAAGCTTGGTGTTAACACATGCCAGCTATGACAGGAATTCTGTCTGGACTGTAGCAAATAGTCACATTGTTTGTTAAAACAACCAATCAGTGATACATACAACATGATAGAGGTACATTGATTCGCCAATGGTTTCTACCATGGATGTAAATTTGAAAAGAACCTTCAGACTTTATATATCTTATATATATATTTTAGACTTGGATATCACAGTATACTATATGTACAATATATCCCTCAATTTTGTTTGTGCATACCCTATAGTGATCTTCAATACATTTAAGATATAATGCTTTAGGGACAAAACAAGTTATTAAACTATTAATTTACACAATGCAAGTTATGACTAAATTTGTTATCAATATAACAATTAAAGTATTCAAATTATTGTTTTATAAATCTATAATATACCTTAATTATAAAAAAGGTACTAAAGGATCAACAATATAGCTTTACATGTACTTAGTACTGTACATGTACACTCAATACTAGCTATGAATTAAATATACAGTTGTTATGAGTTTTAAGTTTCTCATCTAACATCCATATATGCAACACATGAGGAGCCAAACAAGATCCAAGGCCAGCAGAAAAAGGTAATGATGCAGTGAAGAAGATGAGAGGGCTTCTCTTTCTGTACTTGCACTACTGTCTACAGATAAAAAGGCATTTACAAAGACTAAATATATATAATTGTTATTTACCTGTCCAGCCTGCTGCTGCTGAACAACAACAACGTTATTAGTTGTCTGCTGCTGTGCAAATTGAGGCTGTTGTGGAGGAGGTTGATAATATGGCTGAGCTGGAGGTTGACCATAGTATTGTTGAGGTGGAGGCTCACCATAACCGTATGTTGAGGTGGTGGCTGCATACCTGGATCATACTGTGGAGCCGCCATTTTAAACACTGACTTAATTTAGCTCGATTCGTGCTAATGCTTGCTAATATACTGAAGTATGTTACAAGAACGTTCGCTATTATATATAAGCGTGTAAGCTCCGACTTATATTATAGGTTATTTGGCATATAAAGTGGTCTCGTCCTCAGACTGCCAGCTCCGAACGAAAAGTCACTTCTCCAAGCCCCGAGAGCGAAAGGCAGTTTTGCTTTGGTATCAGCGTGACGTCATGATCATAATTATGACCTTGTGGAAAAAATCAATACTATGAACCGTGAAGACAAGGAAGCAATGAAAGAAGAGACAGATCCAAATCCAATAACACTATCATCAAACTACAACCTTCAGTTGTTACAGAGACTAAAACCAATGCAGTTGTGTGCACAGACTGTACTTGTTTAGTTGCTTTACTTTGTAATTACACCCATTGCTTTAAATAATTTCATCAAGAGAATCAGATTTTGATTATTAGCATATAGTACTGCGTGTTGATTGGTAATAGTAATAGATAGTTATAATTTTGTAATACTCCATAGTTGATTGTCGCTTGGGTTTAGTCTTCTCATTTTAAAGACATACTTTATAATTGTAACAATTGTATCATTAGGAAACAATACAGTTTTTAGTCATGACAGTCTGGGAATATGGCATGCCATTTGTAACAAAAGTAATATCATGTAATGTATACATTATAGCACTATAGTGCATGCAATTTCATGTTATAGTGTATCACTCATGCACTATATATAACATGAAATGTATTTTTATGCTATAATGTACATTAAACAATATTGCTTTTGTTGCAAACACCATCCCATAGTGGCAAGAGTATATGTTGAGAATGTTTTTATGAATGTTGGATTTTGTCTGACAACTAGAATTCCAGAACTCCAAGTAGTAAAAATAGCAGCTTTATTGTAACTATTGAAGAGCAATCCTTATTACAGGAATTATAATTATAGTACTGTGAAATTATTGTTTGACCATGCAAAGCTTGAGATATATACTGAGAATATCTTTATACTTATGATGTACATCATACATCAATAACTTATAAGGATTTACAGTTATTAGTTAACAATTTATAGAATCTCAAGGCTGTTAGTTGTTTTTTCATGTACATACAATTACACTGCTTCTTGACATGAAAATGTTCTCATGCAGTGAAAAATAGTGTTGTAATAGTGTTTTATTCCAGTATTGATTCTCCGAGTTTGTGCCAAGTTAAAGTTAAACATATATAGTAAGATGTAAAGGTATATATAATTATCTTCTAAGAAAGGACATCCTGTGGTTATATACAAAAAGAAGGTGTTTATATAATAAATAATATAATTATATGTAAATAGGATGATAAAGTTGCATTAGAAAAAGTGAGGCAGGTGTATGTGTTAGGTGCAGAAACTCAGAGATACAAGAAATGATAACGAGAACTGAAAGATGATGTAGTAGATATGTAATGATCACATGTTGTAAAACCTAAAAGCATGAATACAGGTATAAAAAACTGAGATAATATTGAATAATGAACATAAATCATACTTGATTACTCAAACACATTATTAGAATATTAGGCAGTTTTCATTCATATTTTATTAGTACTTACCAGTGTAAATATGCAAGTGTGACCATTATTGTATAGTGTGTGTGTGTTCAAGTTATAATTTTAAAACTAATTACTCAATACTTTGATATACAGGACAAAAAAGTTGTTAGAATTATTATCTTTAAATTAAAAGGCAGTTTAATTAGGGAGTTGAATTGACTGTATATATTATAATCATAGCAACTTAATGTAATTTTGAGAAGTTTCTCAGTCATTTAAACATCCAGATATGTAACACAGAATAAGCCACACAAAGACCCAGGCCAGCAGAAAAAGGTAATGATGCAGTGAAGAAATGGAGAGGGTTTATCTCTCTTTACTTAACCATTGTCTATAGAGAAGAATATAATCATTCCGAATTATAGTGCAAATATTACTGTGCCTGTTTGTTGTACAATTACGGTTAAAGGTGTTGCTTGTTGAGGAAACTCGAGGTGGCGGTGGGCCATATTGATTATATTGTTGAGGCGGTGGTTGGCCATATTCATATATTGTTGAGGTGGTGGTTGGCCATGATGATTATATTGAGGTGGTGGCGGTTGACCATATTGAACATATTGAGGTGGCGGCAGTTGATCATGACCATATTCCATTTTGAGCAAATTGAACAAACAAAGCGACACCGGAGATTAGGACGTCGTAACTATATTCGGTTATATACCTCGCCAGTTATCGCGAAACTCACGGCTATGCCAAAAAATTCACGGCACCTGTAACGTAGTTGCTTCCCAAACATTTTAAGTTTGTTATAATATATTTTAGTCAATTTGACTCCTTGGTTGGTATTTGTTATTATATAGTCTTTTAAAGCTTATTATGTATGATAATAATTCTAAAAAAAAATTGAATAATATTATTATATATACAAATTTCTTATAACTTGTTTGAGCATGTATACAATAATACCACACTCGTATATTTACATTGATATTGCAGATATTATTACTATAGAACAAGAAATGACGCCTATACATACATACATACAACATGTATATATATATATAGTTAGAGATTGAGACAATGCCTCAACTAATATAAGTCACGTACAGGCATAGTCTTATTTTTGTGAATAGTTACTGAATTATGTACATTTGTATGTTATAAATATATGATATATGAAGCATGCGTGTTTTTACCTTTCATTTAGTTTCGAATATCATTTTCTTGCGCACGTCCAGAACTTCAGTACAAAATTATCGCTACAGGTCTGCCGCCCTCTTACGCAGAATAAGGGCGTATATTGTGAATGTTGATAAACACAAGGATTCAATATTTTAGAGGAAGTTCCATGAGAGATTATGATCCTTCTTCGTCTAATAATAAGCCACGAGTAAGATTAACGAAAGTCTCCTTCTTAATTATGAAGTACCAGTACAATTGATCAACAATAATTAACTTAAATGAACCTTGAATTAACAAAGATCAGATGATAATATTTGTCTCTTCCTCATTTGAATGCATGGCTATGCATACTAGTGTGCTCTACCATAATGTACTAGGTCAGTTTATTTATTTCAAAAGATCACTGCCAGCAATTAAACCAAAAGAATGAAAAAATGATTGAAAAGTTTATGATAATTATAACAATTCATGGCATTAGCGCACAGCAGTTTAAATTGATAAGGAGAATAAAAAAGACAAAAACAGTATCTGCAATAGCTGTCTTAGATTTTTCTCTGTAACCATGACAACGGACTGTCCTTTTGCCTGAGCTTACTATTTGTTTAATTCATTTGTCCCATATTCGCAATCAGGAATAGGATTTCTCAGCCTGAGGATGCCATAAATCAACTATCTGAGTTTCAGAAAACTCTTGAATGCTAATATTATATTGGTGTGCACTAGATCAGCATATACTTGTGTAGTTACATATTCTGTACTTAATACACAAATTATTCTAAAAAATCTTTTACAGTTACATCATATAGTTATACTGTGTAGGGAGTGTGTGGGGTTATTGACTTGCATATGTGTATGTGTTGAATGCTCTCAATTCCAACACCATTTTGTTTAGCTACTATAAATTCTATTAAGAGCACAGTAAGTAAACTGAAGTCAGCATAGACTAAGGGTATATGTTGAATTGGAATGCAATCTTTAAGTGTGGCTGCTAGTTAAAAAGAGATACCTCTTAAAGACAATTGCACAAAGTGGAATAATTTGTTTAAATAAAAGCTACTTTTAATAATGAATAGCAAAATTATGATACAGCAATACATAACATTAATACACAACATTTTAAAGTTGATATATAGAATAAAATGGAAACACAATTCACAACACAATTAATAGTAATTATAATATGAATTTTAGATTTTCTCTGGGACCTTGACAACAACATGGATTAGGTACACCTTTAACACCTTTTATAGTACACTCATATTCGTTCTAAAACAAAAGACAAAAATTAATGACTTGTATGAAAGTAAATGCAAATTTAATTCCCAAATGAGTAAACAAACATTTTTATAATAGTCAACAAAGTACTTACATCAGAAGTAGGTAAACGAGAATGTGCAAAACGCTGATGTCTCTTCTTATAGACAACCTAATTTAAAACAAAGACATCAATTACATTATTACAACTACTAAATACATAACAATGATCAGGACAGACATTAGTCCTATAAGGAGCAACAATATACCACAGACAGAGACATAGACCAAAACAGTGCCTGTTCCTCTTCATTATCACTGTCATCATCTCCCTGACAATTGGTTTGAGAGTAGGTGAAGTTGCCTGATGGCTGGAGGGTGGTGTCCTGATAATTAATGACCAATGTCTTGTTATTATACTGTCAAAGAGAGCAATAAAGTAAGTATTCAAGATGAGATAAAATAGGAGGGGTAAACTTGTATTTTTGACAAATATGTGGATAATATTAAAGTTTATATATCCACATAGCTTCAAAGAGTTGTCACTTACATCTTGCTGCATTTGTACCACAAGTAATGTCACATTAGCACTGTTAGGCAGACTACTGTCATCTCCAATAGTTTTCCTGTGATAATAATACTACCACGAGTAACAAGGATGTGAGTAATTTGAGGCCTCATGAAGACCAGTTGTACCACTGTACTTATTGACCAAGCTATTTTTGATCTCTTGTTTAAAGCTGTCCATATTTTGAGTAATTGTGTCATAATTTCCATTGAATTTCATAGTGATGTAATACTACAAAAGAGCTATATGTTTATCAGTCAATCCTATCATATCTATCAATACAGTTACAATTCTAGACTTACATTCGATGAATAGGAGAATCACAAGAGCTTGATTGGACACATGTAATCTTACGATTATGACATGTACTGTCACAAAACATCAAAAAATAAAATTATACCAAATACACATAACAATCTCTTACCATACTGAGCAGCCCATCATCAACCTGACCTCCATCTACAATAGTCATACCACCAGCAGTACATACCACTACTACAACAGTATAACATCATTTAAATGGTAATACTTGTTGTAACTGACAGCATGCCATTCAGTACAGCCCAACGCTCCATCAGAACATGTACTATATATAGGAATGTTAGTGATATTAGAATGATATTGAACATACCAAGTGTTACAACATCAGGTGACTGGACACTTGTACCAGATGCAACTGTTTTGTTACCCATAGTACACGAGGCCACTATATAATGTGTCAATATAATATTTGTTATATGTTGTACTGTAACTTACAACAAGCCATTAGTGTACAAAAAGATGCTCCTTTGGTACATGTACTAAAAAGAAAACAAATATTAGAAAGAGTGAGATAGAAAACATACCAATGTTGCAGCCATCAGGGATGCGAAAGTAAGCCATCAGCATAGATTTTATCACCAACTTAATAACATGAGCCTAGAGAGAGAAAGCAGACAGAGAACATGTTTAAATCTTAACTTGATCAAATCTCACAGGAGGGCAAATAAGGACAACATTGTGGTTGTCAGTAATAGGCTGAATACCTTCACCACAATTAGGCCAATCACATTGAATTCCCTAAAAAATGGCAATAAAAAAGACAGCACATCAGTGATCAATGTATTGAACAAAATGAAGCAAAAATATATGCAAGTAGTACTTACAGCGCAGTTGAGTGCTTCACATTCAGGTTGCTGAAACATGACAGGAGAGCTGAGAGGTTTTCCAGTGAGTGTATTAGGCACCAGCACATCCCAGTAGAGGCATGACATTGAACAGATGAAAAGTTACCATTATCATCACATTGTGAATGTAAGCCCGATAAGACCCTAAGGAAAAAGAAAGTAAGATCTCAGCAACATTAAATGAAATGACTATCTATTCGTACAAGACATTAAGCAAATGATTGACGATAAACTTTTCCATATCTGATTATCCTTTTTTTCAATGACATTATCAATTAATAAGGTAACCCACCCTCTTTAAAGTGCTATCTATCATTATGTAAATTACATAACTGTAGATTCTAGGAAGTCCCAGGTTGAAGTCCACATAAAAATTCTTTCATTTGTCTAACTGACCTTGCTCAAAACAATAGTAGAGTTTCTAATAGCTGAACAAAGTGGTGTTGGTTTGACGGCTTTACACAATAGAACCACACCCATTGGACAATAATAATGATCCTCTTGACAAGCTTCATTACTCCTTACAACCAAAATCTATTGAACAAAATACGCCGAGTATTGGATCAATAGGTGGACATTTCATTGGGAGGTTTATAATAAGGGAACAGCTGTGGAGTGACACATGCATGACCACACCCATGGGAGCAACACATCTCTGAGTCTTCACACACATCATCAGTGCTACATAGTTCAGAAACATACACCCACAGTATCACTGGAAGTGGAAGGACACATCTTAATCTGAGTGAGGTTAGCTTCTATAGACGGTAGTTGTATAAGTGCTCCAACCACTATAAGAAAAGAAATATATGTAATGTGTGTGTGTGTGTGTGTGTGCATCATAATGCTCCGTCTTTAAGGTGTAGTCAGTAATAGTTGCACTGTGATATCTCTAAAATAGTTTCTACTGTTCTACTGATATATCTGAAGTATACCCAATGTTTTGATACAATTTATTGTACAAGAATTAACAGATCATTGCATTTACAAAACCTCGACATATCAACATATTATAAACTACTCAACATCAACCTCAGGGTGACTTAGTGACATACCAGTATCTCTATACTTATTCATGACTTACCGCATGTTTCCAGACAAGACTGGTAAGTAGTAAATCTGTTATCATTTCCCCACACCCCCATATATGAACTGTACACATTGTTGTAGTAGTAGAATGTAATATAAGATGGAAAATATGCTTAACACATTCCAGCTTGAGATGGTTAGCGGAGAACAATATGCTACAATAAAGAGAATAGTAAACACAAGAAATAGACCAAGCTAATACTACATCAAAATATCAATTTTAAACTAACCAGGAATAGAGAATGAAGTAGGAGTTGTTTGATGTAGTACACGTAGGTTGACTCCGAACAGCTGTGTAGTAGCTTTACCAGTATTTTCTGACTGTCTACACACCAACAATATCCTCATGACATTGGATCTGAGAGAATCTCCACTCTCCTCACACTGTGGAATATAAACTCCCAAAACAAACCAGAAGACATGTTCTGAGCTTTAGATTTGACAGCAGGACACAGAGGAGTGGGAACAATACCAGTTTTTACACACAATACCACAACCATTACTACAACATAGCTTTCCTGAACCACAGATCACCATTTTTCCTTCTGGTAAGCATGGATCTTCAATGAGAACAGGATCCTATAATGCTAGAATTGGTCTCAGGACATTCCATTGGTGGCTCTACATATGGAACTTGATAACCTAAAAATAGATTTACCATTATATTTAATTAATGCAGGAATTCCCTTATAGAGGTAATACTGAAGTTGGAGCAGAAGATGGCATAGGTAGAGGACACAGATGGCACTAAAAGGAACAGATTATTGCAATGTAAAAATATAAATATGTTGACAGATATTAGTTAGAGGAAAGGAAGATCTGCTTATAAACATAGACTTATTTTGTATAAATAAATATCGAAAATTAAATGCTCAATGCAAAAATGCTAGGTAAAACATATTGGTTAAAACTTACACCATGTTTTACTTTCAGTGCAAAATGAATGTCCATAAGAGAACAATTTACATTACATACAAGCCACTTTAAAAAAACATGGTTTAATGTGGTTAGGTTATTTTGTAACAATTAGTGATGATCACACACAGAAAAATGGTACTTTATTATTTAGTAGCCAAACATATTAATATACCTTGTTGGACACAGATGATGGGCTGTAACGCATGTTCCCTGAGGCATTGGTAACACCATACCAGTAGGACAGAAACAACCTTGAAACACATTCTTGGATACATTCGGGGAGGATTGTCTTTATTAGCACAGGTCAATGGACAGGACTACCACAAGTGCTATAGAATCATACCATGGTACAAGCTAAAATGAATAGAGTATATTTAGAATACAATGTGTGAATATCTATATACTTGGTGTGGTAGAGTAGGAACAGATGAAGTTGTTGATGTAGTACAAGTAGGGTGACCTCGAACAGGTTGTGTAGTAGCTTTACCAGTCGTCTGACTGTCTACACACCACCAATATCCCTCCACCTCATGACATTGGATCTGAGAGAAGTCTCCACTCTCCTCACCACTGTGGAATATAAGCTCCCAACAAAACCAGAAGACATGTTCTGAGCTTTAGATTTAACAGCAGGACACAGAGGAGTGGAAAACAATACCATTTTTACACACAACACCACAACCATTACTACAACATAGCTTTCCCAGAATCACAGTCACCAATTCCTTCTGGTAAGCATGCATCATCAGTGAGACAGGATCCTATACTGCTAGAAGTGGTCTCAGGACATTCCATTGGTGGCTCTCTACATATGGAGCTTGGTAACCTAGAAAAGCAGTTATATTTGGTCATTCATCTAACTATTTACATTATCATATATAAATAAACTCTTTACCTGGAGTAGTAGTTGAAGGAGAAGAGATCACAGGAGCTAAATAACAAAGTGAGTAGTAATTAATCTACAACTAGTGTGTTGTTATAAATGACTTACGACAAGCCATGAGGGGTACAAGCAACTAGGCCCATTACTGCAGAAGCTATTATTGAGAAATGTTGTTAAATAAAATGTAGTTATTTATTTAATTACATACCAAGTATTACAGCCATCTTGAGCTAGAAAACTTTCACCTTCCTTGTATGTATTGTTTACCAACTTTACAAGTCTCTGAATAAATAGGAAGAGAACAATAACTAAATAACATGATACTATTTTCTAATTACTTGGAAGAGAGGATGGAGAGGGTGTGGCTTGACTGGAAGCTACACAAGGAGAGGTCATCATAGATAGAGTTAAAATAACTATAGATTCACTTACATACTAGGACAGTCATCAGGTTGAACACACCCCACCATTGTACTCGGCCATTCATAAGGACAGAAACAACCAGTGACACACTCTAGGGGACAAAGTCTAGGACCATTGTCTTTATTAGCACAAGTCAATGGACAGAGAGTGCCACAAGTCTCATAAATCTTTCATTAGTACAAGTTGGAGCTAAAAATGAGTTAAGATAACGTTTCCATCAAGCCTCAATAACAGCAGAGCTCAAAATAAACATTACATGTTATTTTGTGCAATTACATTGAAATCTATTAAGATAACTACTATTGAAAAAAACCAACAAAGAGTTATCACTAAAACACAACTGACATAAACATCAAATGATAAGCTAATCTAAATGTATAAACATTACATGTAGTACCTGGTGTTGTAGATGGAACTGGTACACCTACCTATAAGGGAAGAAAAGACATAACAGCTGGTCACTGTATATATATTCCCCAGTAAATTAGTTTACTTTCTTTGGATCGTCATTATGGTATTGATATTAACTACATACTTTACTCACCTTGTCCAGCACTATGAATGCTATTCACTAGGATGCAACTATAATAAAGAGAACACGCGCATAGACGTAACACTACAAACACAATAATGGTACTTCTACTTTGACCTTTGATTGCACAATAGTTAAATAACAATATTCATTGTCACAATGGGGTGGCCATTGAATCATAGCTGTTTACAGTAGACTTCTTTATTAAATTTCAAGGTTTACAAATCAAATCAATGGTCACCAATAAATAAACAATTCCAAATATACAATATGTTGAGTCATTCCATGTTTATATTTACCAGTGTTCACTTTATCTGACAGTCAATCTTAGACATGTGATATAATAATAGACATTGATTAATAGCCCCTAAATGATAGTCTTTGTTTTTGATAATTCAAGTTTATTGGTACATTGAGACTACGTACTTACAAAGAATGAGATTATTTGTGGAGATACGGTATTTTTCATGTAAAAAAGTACCATTACATAACATGTCTGATAAAGTGAATGCTGGTAATTATAACATGGAATGATAAATATAGGTACCATCTAAAGCATTCACAGTTTAACGTATTACATTTAATTCTCAAGTTTAGGGTTTAATGAATAGTATAACTAGCTTATTAAAGTGCAGGCATCTATATAAAGCATCCTAGCCAATGGGTTGAATAAAGCTGTTCAATAATTCTAATTGAAAATCTAACTAACTCTAGCTAATATAATCAATAAAGTATATACATTGTGTCATATAAACTACAAACAATGAGTGTATTGATAACTCACCATAGAGAAACAGAAGGATCTAAAGAATAGAGAAAGGACAAGATATAAAACTTTAGTAATAACAGTCAACCACGTAACAAAACAGATATCATTATCTTAGGCATTTTGCCATAAAAATACTACCTACCTTCATTTCTTCTTGACCACTCTAAAAGCCAGAGGATAAGTTATAAGTTTCACTATTCAAGACTATGAGCTAGCGACTTCCTCTATAGTAAATTCATTATATAGCCATATATGGTGATTGTGCACGTGAATAAACAATAAACAAGTAATGAATATCATTACCTATTGTCCTTTTTAATTAAGCTATAGTACTACTATATAATGGATGAATTAAAAAAGGGCTAGTGTTCTATCCCCCTAGATTATGGGGTCTGGATCCATTGTTTGACGTACGATTTAGACTATATGTGTCTGATGTATTAACATTGCCTCAATATTCCTCACTATCAAGGTGATCACAAAATACTGAATAAACCGAATGCATTCGAATTATGTCATAAATAATGCCTGTTAATGTCAGGTAGTCAATGTATACATTATAATGCTATATAAACAACTCCATACAAACTTGTATTGGTTATTATATATATATATATCAATCAGTAGCTAAAGTCAGAGGCCGTTATATCTCATGTAGCCAGCCCCTCCCCCTCCAGGAAAGGAATGGGCTGGGCTGCATGAGACCATTTAAATTCTTTTAATTAATTGAAATAGTAGTTAAAGAATTACTGGTAATATCAAAATCATCTAACTTAAGAGCAATCTTAATGTAATGCAGGAGTAGGTTGGTCCTAGACTCCTCTGGAAGAATCTATGACTATGATGCCTGCAGGCTGAAGTAGCTCTCATTCATTACCTTTACTGTATTACCTGTGGATTGACGTTTTATTGTTGTATCATAGAAATGCCTTAGTATAACATATCAACATAGTATTAACTCAAGCAAAAAAATATGCTGGATATGGTGCTCTACTATGAAATATTTATTATTTTATACCATACTATTGTGATCTAACATGTTGATGTATATAATGTGGGATTATTTTTCTTACAGGTGTTGTTTTTCAATATTAAACCATGTTGTCACTAATGTGTGCATCATGGGAGATGTACGTATGGTAGACAGGAGAGAGAAGTCTGTGATTTATCATGGTAACATACACATAATGAACACATCAACACAAGATCTATAGTAGTATATATATCTCATGCTTTAGTCCTAAGATAAGACTTTATTGGAAATGTATTGCTATTTAGCTAACATTAATAGTTTCATTGATTATGTAATAAATGAATCAATGTTTGTCCTTATATCATTATAGTTGATGATGTAACAGGTTGTATCAGATGTAATTGGTGGAGACAGCAAGGTAGTATGATACAGCAAAAAGAATACCATGCTGAGCCTAAATGTGGAATCAGGGGATTTAGTGAGAGTGATTGGAAAGGTGTCTGAATATAATGGAAGAAAAGATATTATAGTCAATTCGATAAGTCAGTTTACATACACATGACATATAGTTTGAATTTTCAAATTCTGTGAATTATAGTTAATGAGACAAATCCTAATGCTGAGGTGTTTCACTGTTGGAGGTTAACAACTTGAAAAGACAGTTTACAATAAACAATTTTTTTCTGCATCATCATTCATTGACAAGTGAGTCTTTGATAGAGTTTTGAGCTGACAGCAGAGCCACCTCTTTGTTTGTAGACATATTAAGTTATTGAAACCAGTCATAAAGGAAAAATTGCTACAGTTTTTACAAGAGCAGGCTGACAGAAAGTAACACCATTTACACTTGAGGAACTACAACAACAAATAAGACAAGATAGTAACATTTTGAGGAGGTATAGATTATTTATGTATATGCATGAATATATTTCAAAAAAGCATTAAGATTTTCAACAATACTTTTATAGGCTTAATATTTAGTGGTTAACAAATCATTTTTCCATTTGATTTTAGATTAGTTCAAATCTACCACCTACTGTCTGCCCAGACTTAACTTGTGAACTACATGAAGTGATGACTAGTTTGGTGTCAGAGGATACTTTATTTCTCTCTGGTAATCATCCTGCTGGAGATCATTATGGTGGTAAGATAACTCTGTCCATATTGATGATTTGACTACCATTGGCTATTGTTGTTATTTCCTGTAATTAATGATGATATTATTTGTTGTATATATAGTTTATGTCTGATGATGATCATGTCATTCCTATCATTCTGGCAATCTTTGAAAGATACAAAGGTACTAAAACACATCTAATATAGATCAGTATCAAATGGTTTTGTTATTAAGTTACAAATATTGCTTTTATCCCCCCCCCTCTCTCTTCTCTCCTCCTCCTCCTCTCTCCCTTTCAGATCTTCCAGACCCAAGTTTATCTGTTGAACAGATACTTTTAGAACTAACACATCAGAACAAGCTACAAACTTGCCTAGGAAGAGAATAGAACACGTTCTACAGGTTTTAGTCGAGAGAAATGACATTTATCCTGTTGGAGAGTGCAATTATAGACGGATATTATGATTAAAAGTATCATATTGGACTTCAATTATTCAAACTATAAACTATATTAGTGTCTTATGTTATCAGGTGATTTAGCTAATGACACATATAGATAATATCTATACATGTCGTTAGCTAAATAATTGTTGTATACATCTATTAGATATATACAAAAATTATCATCATCGCCATTATTATTATTATTATTATTATTATTATTATTATTATTATTAAGATTACACTAAGTTTTCTGTCTTTATTCTTTCCTACAAACCCACACACCTCACATTTAGTCAGATTTGTTTCATCACTTGCTCATGCCAATACTATTTCTATTCTTTAACAAACAAAATAATCACTTAGATAAAGCCTTTCAAGCCTGTATAATTTAACAACTTCTGCAGCTCTACATACTACATACTAAGTGTTTTAATATTCCCATATATGTTAATGACAGATGATTGCATATGTGACCTCCATGCATGTATCATACTGATGGAGGTTCAAACTTGGCTAATATACATGGAAAATAAGGTTCATATTACCTTACAGTACACTTTGAGACTCAAACAATGAGACATTGCCACACCAAACACAAGTCTTTGAATTGATGTACTACTATATATATAATACTAATCAACATGAATGAATACATTATAAAGGCTGTGAGTACATTGCAGCTGAGGCCATTGCTATATGACTGTAAAAGTTAAATAGTTATTTAAACAACCAAATTGTAGTTTACATCAGTGGGTTAGAGTTCATATGAATTACTCACTGAATAATTTGTTGGTATGTTATACTAACATTGTAATAAAGTAAAAATTATTGAGTGAGTAATTCACATGAACTTTGAATTCAACATCATTCTACTGATGTAAGCTACAAATTAGTTAGTTAAAGTAACATTAATTTTACAGTGTATTAAACTGTATTTACAATAGATGAAGCCTGTGTACACCTATATGGGTATGGTTAGAGCTATAGATATTATTGGTGGCAGTAATAAACCAACTTCATGGTACACAAACATGTCAGCCCATATAGTATTGTTTTTAGTAGACTAAAGGTACTTTAATAAAGGCATTTAATATCAGTATAACAACAGTAAAGACACCTCATTTTGACTTTACATACAGAAACTGATTCCTTATGGTTGCAATTAGTTAGATACTATATATTAACAACAGCTGCAATACAGATTGATGTCTATGTATGTAGCAATACCTTCATACATAGAAACATGTTGGCACAATATTTGTATTGCAGCTATAGCTACTAACCATGCCACCAAACCATTTGCTGTTTGTTAACAGTACATTCATACATAGACACATGTTTTTATCAATCTGTGTATTGCAGCTGTTAACCATGCATCCTACCAACTGTTTGTTGCTAGTTAGCAGTAACTAACAGTAACAGTTTGGTGGCATGGTTAACTGTTGCAATACACAGACTGATAAACATGTGTCTATGCATGAATGTACTGCTAACTAACAGCAAACAGTTGATGGCATGATTCGTATAAGGGAAGTAGCCATTATACTATTGTCATTAAATGTATTATTAATAAACTATGTCTACACATTTTACTTAAAGTATAATTCCTGACTCATAAAGTTAAGTGAAGCAATTGCAATTAATCACAAGTTACAGTCAATAATCGTCACACTATGAAAAAATTATACTACCTTTGACTTTGTCAATCACTTTAATAACTTCATTGTCATTAATACACAAATTTTATATGTACTTATTATTATGACAATACTCTGATTTAAGATAATACAGCTAAGTTTGAAATCAGGCCTAACTAAGGTTGATGCACTATACAGTATAATTACAAAAAGTGCTAATGGAGAAAAACAAAGATATGGTAGGTCAAACATAACATAACAGACTTTTCAATATGTATACATCTATCTTAGAGTGCTTATCAGAAATTGTAACTTGTCAAAAATATTTAGCTCAGTTTTTTGTAGTATATTATTAAATATAATTAGCTAGTGACCAGGAATCCTGCAGGGTATTTACAATAGAGGTAGAGGCTATATCAACTTAGAATATACTTTAAACAATGAAACATGCACTCAGTAAAGTATGAGTGGCAACTAATAAACGTTTAGTTGATTGCTGAAAGGAAATGTTAGTGCTAAACTGACTAATTAAATGTAGTAACATGCATAGATATATACAGAATGAAAATTATAACAGGGCAAATATCTAACTTATATAATTATTCATATCTTAATTAATTGATTTTCATTAAATTAAACCGACCAGAAAGAAAGTAAAACCTAACCACACCTACTTGGAAAATTATAAATACGTTCGCGTGCGGCGTAACGCCATTATGTTACGCGTAGATCGATATCCTAAAAAACGCAATACAGAGAATATAATGGCACTTTCAACTGGAGCCTGGGTAAATCCTTGGTATAATCTTGAAACCTTGTATAGACCAACAACTTCTGCAGCACTTGCTTCAATTCCAGATTGGGGTTGGGCTATAGACCCAGATTATGGCTTTACAAAAGAAAATGTTGATAGGGTTAGATCTTCAACAGGAGGAAAAGTTCTCATGTCATTTGGTGGATCGGGAGCTGTTGGTAACTTTTGGGGAGACATGGCAGCAGATCCAAATGCCTCAAGTCAGCAAATAATTGAATACCTGACAAGTGTTGGAGCTGATGGTGCAGATTATGATATTGAATCTGGTCCTGATTTTACACCGGAAGTGAATGCTGAACTTGCAAAGATGATGCAAAAGGTGAAGGATAGTGGTAGGGCTTCATTTCAAACAATGTCAGTCTTAGCTGGATATTACGATGTTTATAAGCCAATACTTGATGCAAACGTATTGGATGAGGTCATCGTGATGTGCTACAATGGAGGCATGTTTCTTGAGGATAACCCTAGTGGTGGTGGATTAGATTGGAAAGGATGGATGGATAAGTGGATTGGATATATGGGAGCCAACAAGAACAAGCTTATTGTTGGACTATGTATCCAATACAATTCAAGTGTTCAATATTATGCTGATGACTCTCTTGTCCAAGAAGCATCACAATACTGTCGTGAAAATGGCTTAGCTGGTGTTTACTTTTGGTGGTACTCCAGTGATGCACCTGGGGCTTCAACTTTTGAATCACCTGATTTCAATTGTCAACTAAAGTGAATGAGACTGATCTCAATCAAAACAATGTTTACAATTACTATATTATTAGTTATATAATATTCATTAATTTTTTGAAGTAGTAATTTTGTCTGATTACCTTTTTTGATTATTAAACATTCTTGTTAGAAGATACCTAAATTAATAGTCAATTGTTAAGAAATTTAAAAGTACACTTATACAATACGAATTGTGTGTTTCTAAATAATTAAAGTCAATTAATATAAGAGCAAAAGACTATATAATCTTGGTATTGTGGTTTACAATAACACACGTAAAAGTGGATAACATTTAACACTTGCATGTTTAATTATAAATGTAATAATCATGATATACCTGGTGGCTATAGTATATAACATCACTACTGTATTTATTGAAGGATAATGTAATAAAGACTGCAATAACATAGTGCAGCATCAAATATTGAAAGATGGTATACATGTTAGTCAATCATCAATTTACCACTGATATAATTATAGTGTTGTTTGCCTGCAAATTTGCTGGAAATCAAACAAAAGGATATATGGCTTATATATTCTTTCATAGACACAAAGTGAGTGAACAGAGGCTGACAATGGTTATTCTTATTAATACAGAAGAGCTTTTAAATTTACAGTGACTACATATACCCTTACAACTCTACCCTTAGCTTTCATGTTAACTACTAAAGTGCTAACATATATAAGAAGGAAATAGACTACAACGTACATAAAGATTAAGTTGGTTATTGCAATAGTAACCTTAATCTTATAGATATTTAAATCAATAGCATTGATGTAACATGTGTCTATGTATGAATGTACGCAAACTAACAATAAACAATTGGGTAGCATGATTAACTAGTTACTATAATAATTATAATTATCATTTCTGCAATATGTCAATATAACATGTAAATATACAGTTAGCAAACAGCTTGGTTGTATGATTGTGTTTGAAGCATTAGGGGGGTAGCATCATATTGTTGACATTATAATTACATAAACTTGTTATAATGAACTATGTCTAAAAGCAAACACTATTTAATGTGTAATTGCTGACTCCTGAGGAAAATCAATTTAGTGATTATGAGTTAAATCATTGATTTTTATACTGGTGGAATTAAAAAGAAAATATAATTATTTTGACCTTATTGATCACACTTCATTATGTCTTAACACACAAATATATATGTACTAGCTAACACTGTAAAAATTGATTGGTTGATTTAACCAATCTATTTTCATGTTCAATGACTATTATACACATCATTAGACCCTGAGAATTTTAATAAACACTACTCTGTTCTCATTATTAACAGACTAATGACAAGTTATTTGTTGATATTGTCAGATTTATGAGATTCCATATAATATCTCATTAGACAATAGTCACCCTTAATCTGGATGTACATTGTAGTCTATTTCCTTCTTATGTGTGCACTGTAGTAACATGGAAGGTAGAGTATCTGTTGCTTTCTCTTAATAGGGAAATCCATTGACTACTTCTATTTATACCATTTGTTCTATTACTAATGTTTGGGGGCAACTATAGTATATTAGTAATTACAACAGAGTGGTATTTACTATACTTCTCAGAATCTCATTTATGTACTAACCAAAATGACAATGGATGGTTAAATCAACCAATCAGTGTTTCAGTGATATATATGACAATACTTTGATTTAAGATAGCACATCTAAATTTGGAATCCTAGTTAAACAATATTGATTATACTATAAAGTTACAAAAAGTGCTGGTGAAAAATTTAGAAGGTTACAATTTTAAAATTAAACAGGAAAAGACAAGATTATGGTAGACACAGAAGTCAAAGTTGATGTTAAAATATGTCTGTCTGAGAGTATTTATCAGATCTCACACATGCTAAAATATTTATCTCAGTTTATAGTATATTATAAATGACATATAATTAATTAGTGATCAAGAGCCTGGCAATTAAGATTACTTTTTGAGTAAAGCACATGTTCTGTTTAATCATTGTTAGTGGCAAACTAATAAACTTGTATTTTATTGCTGAAAAGCAATGATAGTGTTAAACTGACTAATTAAATGTAGTAAGATTTCCCATGCATAGGTATATACAGAATGAGATAATTATAATAGTGCAAATATCTACTTATATAGTTATTCATTATCTTAATTAATTGATTTTACTAAATTAAAAACTGACCACAAGTAAACGTAACCACACCTACTTTATGTTGATCATATCCTAAACGCAATACAGAATATAATGGCACTTTCAACTGGAGCTTGGGTAAATCCTTGGTATAATCTTGAAACCTTGTATAAACCAACAACTTCTGCAGCACTTGCTTCTATTTCAGATTGGAGTTGTGCTACAGACCAGCTTATGGCTTTACAAAAACAAATGTTGATAGGGTTAGATCTCAACAGGAGGAAAAGTTCTCATGTCATTTGTGGAGCTGGAGCTGTTGGTCACTTTTGGGAAAACATGGCAGCAGATCCAAATGCCTCAAGTCAGCAAATGATTGAATACCTGACAAGTGTTGGAGCTGATGGTGCAGATTATGATATTGAATCTGGTCCTGATTTTACAGTGGAAGTGAATGCTGAACTTGCAAAGATGATGCAAATGGTGAAGGATAGTGGTAGGGGCTTCATTCAAGCAATGTCAGTCTTAGCTGGAAGTTATACTGTTTATAAGCCAATACTTGATGCAAACGTATTGGATGAGGTCATCGTGATGTGCTACAATGGAGGCATGTTTGTTGACGGTAACCCTAGTGGTGGTGGATTAGATTGGAAAGGATGGAGGGATAAGTGGATTGGATATATGGGAGCCAACAAGAACAAGCTTATTGTTGGACTAGGTTGCAACTCAAGTCAATATTATGCTAATCCCTCTCTTTGTCAAAGAAGTAGCACAATACTGTTATGAAAATAGCTTAGCTGGTGTTTACTTTTGGTGGTACTCCAATGATGTTGTACCACCTTCATCTTTGAATGACCTGATTTCAATTGTCAACTAAAGTGAATGAGACTGATCTCAATCAAAACAATGTTTACAATTACTATTATTAGTTATATAATATTCATTAATTTTTGAAGTAGTAATTTTGTCTGATTACCTTTTTTGATTATTAAACATTCTTGTTAGAAGATACCTAAATTAATAGTGCAAATGTTAGGAAATTTAAAAGTATACTTATACAATAAAGAGCTGTCTATAAGAATTGTGTGTTTCTAAATAATTAAAGTCAATTAAGAAGCTAAAAAGCAAAAGACTAATCTTGGTAGTGTGGTTCACAATAACACACGTAAAAGTGGATAACATTTAACACTTGCATGTGTAATTATATATCTAATAATCATGATATACCTGGTGGCTATAGTATATAGCATTACTACTGTATTTATTGAAGGATAGTGTAACAAGACTACAATAACATAGTGCAGCACCAAAGATTAAAAGATGGTATACATGCTACTCAATCATCAATTTACCACTGATATAATTATAGTAAGTATATAAATGCAAGATAAGATCAATGGGTTGTACTTTTTAAGTGTTGTTTGCTTGCAAATTTGCTGGAAATCAAACAAAAAGGATATATGGCTTATATATTCTTTCATGTACACAAAGTGAGTGAACAGAGGCTGACACAATGGTTATGCATGCTTATTAATACAGAGTGTTTTTTACAGTGACTATCCTTACACTTACCCTTAGCTTCCATGTTAACTACTAAAGTGTTAAGATATGTAAGAAGGAAATAGACTACAATGTACATACATGTTAAGAGTGGCCATTACAATAGCAACCTTAACCTTATAAATATTTAAATTAATAGTATTGATGTAACATGTGTCTATGTATGAATGAATGTACGCAAACTAACAATAAACAATTGGTAGCATGATTAACTAGTTACTATAATAATTATAATTATCATTTCTGCAATATGTCAATATAAATATACAGTTAGCAAACAGCTTGGTTGTATGATTGTGTTTTGAAGCATTAGGGGTAGCATCAAATTGTTGACATTATAATTACATAAACTTGTTATAATGAACTATGTCTAAAAGCAAACACTATTTAATGTGTAATTGCTGACTCCTGAGACAAATCAATTTAGTGATTGTGAGTTACAATCATTGATTTTTATACTGGTGGAATTAAAAAGAAAATATAATTATTTTGACCTTATTGATCACACTTCATTATGTGTTATCACACAAATATATATATACTAGCTAACGCTGTAAAAATTGATTGGTTGATTTAACCAATCTATTTTCATGTTCAATGACTATTATACACATCAATTAAACCCTGAGAAGTTTAATAAACACCGCTCTGTTCTCATTTATTAACAGACTAATGACAAGTTATTTGTTGATATTGTCAGATTTATGAGATTCCATATAATATCTCATTAGACAATAGTCACCCTTAATCTGGATGTACATTGTAGTCTATTCCTTCTTATGTGTGCACTGTAGTAACATGGAAGGTAGAGTATCTGTTGCTTTCTCTTAATAGGGAAATCCATTGACTACTTCTATTTATACCATTTGTTCTATTACTAATGTTTGGGCAACTATAGTATATTAGTAATTACAACAGAGTGGTATTTACTATACTTCTCAGAATCTCATTTATGTACTAACCAAAATGACAATGGATTGGTTAAATCAACCAATCAGTGTTTTCAGTGATATATATGACAATACTTTGATTTAAGATAGCACATCTAAATTTGGAATCCTAGTTAAACAATATTGATTATACTATAAAGTTACAAAAAGTGCTGGTGAAAAATTTAGAAGGTTACAATTTTAAAATTAAACAGGAAAGACAAGATTATGGTAGAACACAGAAGTCAAAGTTGATGTTAAAATATGTATGCATCTGTCTTAGAGTATCTATCAGATCTCATACATGCTAAAATATTTATCTCAGTTTATAGTATATTATAAATGACATATAATTAATTAGTGACCAAGAATCCTGGCAATTAAGATTACTTTTGAGCAAAACATGTGTTCTGTTTAATCAATTGTTAGTGGCAAACTAATAAACTTTTATTTTATTGCTGAAAAGCAATGATAGTGTTAAACTGACTAATTAAATGTAGTAAGATTTCCCATACATAGGTGTATACAGAATGAGATAATTATAACAGGGGCAATATCTACTTATATAGTTATTCATTATGTTAATTAATTGATTTTGAAACTGCTCTGATGAGGAAACCACACCTACTTATGTTGCTTATTATCTCATAGATTGACAACCTAAACGCAATACAGAGAATAAAATGGCACTTTCAACTGGAGCCTGGGTAAATCCTTGGTATAATCTTGAGATCTTATATAAACTAACAACTTCTGCAGCACTTGCTTTCAATTCCAGATTGGAGTTGGGCTACAGATCCAGCTTACGGCTTTACAAAAACAAATGTTGATAAGGTTAGATCTTCAACGGAGGAAAAGTTTTCATTTCATTTGGTGGATCTGGAGCTGTTGGTCACTTTTGGGGAAACATGGCAGCAGATCCAAATGCCTCAAGTCAGCAAATGATTGAATACTTGACAAGTGTTGGAGCTGATGGTGTTGATTATGATATCGAATCTGGTCCTGATTTTACAGTGGAAGTGAATGCCGAACTAGCAAAGATGATGCAAAAGGTAAAGGATTGTGGTAGGGGCTCATTCAAACAATGTCAGTCTTAGCTGGAAGTTACAATGTTTATAAGCCAATACTTGATGCAAACGTATTGGATGAGGTCATCGTAATGTGTTACAATGGAAGCATGTTTATCAACAGTAACCCTAGTGGTGGTGGATTAGATTGGAAAGGATGGATGGATAAGTGGATTGGATATATGGGAGCCAACAAGAACAAGCTTGTTGTTGGACTATGTATCCAATACAATTCAAGTGTTCAATATTATGCTGATGACTCTTTTGTCCAAGAAGTATCACGATACTGTCGTGAAAATGGCTTAGCTGGTGTTTACTTTTGGTGGTACTCCAGTGATGCACCAGGGGCTTCAACATTGAATCACCTGATTTCAATTGTCAACTAAAGTGGCAATGTAGCTGTCTTAGAGTGTTCATCGGATCTCACATGTGCTATAATATTAAGCTCAGTTTATAGTATACTATAAATAATATATAATTAATTAGTGACCAAGAAGCCTAGGAATTAAGATTACTTTTTTGAGTAAAGCTTGTGTTCTTTTTAATCAATTGTTAGGGGCAAACTAGTAACTTTTAGATGAATGTTGAAAAGCAATGATAGTGTTAAATTGACTAATTAAATGTAGTAAGATTTCCCATACATAGATGTATACAGAATGAAACGGGCAAATTCTACTTGTATAATTATTCATTATCTTTATTAAATTGATTTTCATTAAATTTAATTGACCAGCAAGAAAAACGTAGCCACACCTACTTTATGTTGCGCATAGATCGATATCCTAAACGCAATACAGAGAATATAATGGCACTTTCAGCAGGAGCCTGGGTAAATCCTTGGTATAATCTTGAAACCTTGTATAAACCAACAACTTCAGCAGGACTTGCTTCAATTCCAGATTGGAGTTGGGCTATAGACCCAGCTTACGGCTTTACAAAACAAATGTTGATAGGGTTAGATCTTCAACAGGAGGAAAAGTTCTCATGTCATTTGGTGGAGCTGGAGCTGTTGGTCACTTTTGGGGAAACATGGCAGCAGATCCAAATGCCTCAAGTCAGCAAATGATTGAATACCTGACAAGTGTTGGAGCTGATGGTGCTCGTTATGATATCGAATCTGGTCCTGATTTTACAGTGGAAGTGAACACTGAACTTGCAAAGATGATGCAAAAGGTGAAGAATAGTGGTAGGGGCTTTATTCAGTCAATGTCAGTCTTAGCTGGAAGTTACAATGTTTATAAGCCAATACTTGATACAAATGTATTGGATGAGGTCATCGTACTGTGCTACAATGGAGGTGTGTTTGTTGACAGTAACCCTAGTGGTGGTGGATTAGATTGGAAAGGATGGATGGATAAGTGGATTGGATATATGGGAGCCAACAAGAACAAGCTTATTGTTGGACTATGTATCCAATACAATTCAGTGTTCAATATTATGCTGATGACTCTCTTGTCCAAGAAGTATCACGATACTGTCGTTGAAAATGGCTTAGCTGGTGTTTACTTTTGGTGGTACTCCCAGTGATGCACCAGGAGCTTCAACTTTGAATCACCTGATTTCAATTGTCAACTAAAGTGAATGAGACTGATCGCAATCAAAACAATGTTTACAATTACTACTATTAAATTTAGTTATATAAATGTATTAATTATTGAAGTATTAGTTTTGATTATCTTTTTTAACTATTAAACATTCTTGTTAAAAAGATACCTAAATCAATAGCACAAATGTTAAGAAAGTTAAAAGTATACTTATACGATAAACTGTCCAAGAAAATTGTGGCTAACATTTTTAAATAATGCCAATGCCAAAAGTTATAGTCTCACTAAATTAAGAGACAAAATACTATTATAGCCTTTTGTATGTAATGTGGTGGTATCTTAAAGGTAAAAGACCAGTCTGGCTATTGTGATTCCCAGTAATACTGCATAAGAGTGGATAATATTTAACACTTCATGTGTAACTATATAAGTTTATAATTATATAGTCTATATAACACACTACTGTATTTATTGACAGAAACTGTAAATAGAGTGCAATAACATATGCATGGTACAATAGCAAATTAAAGATTGAAAGACAAGGAAGGTTCTACAGTCCATACATGCCATGATAGGTCAATCATCAATTTAGTAATGACATAAATGGTGATCTCCAGGTACATAGATCTATATACTTTGTTTAATGTTTTATGGCTCTAACAACAAAGATCAAACATCTGAATCCATGTTCTTGTTGAAGGTTCCTCGAACTACTGATATTATCACATATTATCGCCTATACCTAAGCCTCTTTACCAGAACATCGATATCTTTACTCTTCTCTTCTTCTTCTCTTAAGGTTCCTCAAAGATGTCAAAACAAAT
The DNA here is from genome assembly GCF_016097555.1 of Gigantopelta aegis. Classification (NCBI taxonomy): domain Eukaryota; kingdom Metazoa; phylum Mollusca; class Gastropoda; order Neomphalida; family Peltospiridae; genus Gigantopelta; species Gigantopelta aegis. Next base: position 3,717 of record NW_024533596.1, on the reverse strand, counting down.
CATCATCAAAGTTTTAGTGTCAATCAATAGTAAGCACAAGATAAGCTCAATGGATTATACTTTTCAAGTGTTTATTTGACTTCAAATATTTTGGAAATCAAATAATAAAGAAATGTGGCTTCCTATCTGGTTCCATGTCAACTGAGCTTGGACATATGAGGGAAGAGAAGCAGAAGCAGCAATTCAAATTACCTCACTACACATTTTGTCAACTTATATCCAAAATACTTCTAAAACTAGAATATACTTTAAGTAGTGTGATATACTAGGTAACTTGATAAACATTGAACCTACATGTATAATTATATATTCATTATTGTGTGTATTATTACGTCATGTATCGATATAAATACCGCATGCTTTTAGTATTTTGTCAGTTTGTCATGAGTTGTCATTAGTTGTATCATTTGCTACAGTTGTTATAGTTATCATTATTATTACTATTGTCATTGGGTCGGTTGTTAGTTTTGTACAAATAGCCGGTTCTACAATCTTCACTCGGTCACCACAAGTAGCACCAAAGGACCATTCTAAACGATTGAAGATTATAATGACAGTCTTAAAAGTACAGAATTTAATTAAGGTATAAATGATATGTCCATAAATATATCCTTTAGAATCCATATATAATTATATAGTATGCTTCATCTCTCTTACCAGACATCCCTAAGACAGAGATATCTGTCAGTTAGTAACACAGTCTATAATTATAGTGACCATTATTAACTTGTGTATTGTCTCCAGTAAAATATTTCACCTATTTTATTGTATCCTCCAAATGACACAAAGTCATATTTCCCTCCATCCAGTTGTACTTGTTCTCCCATAAATCTTTTTACTAATCATTTCTTTATTCCTTCATATCAATATAACCTTCTTTATACGCAATATTCATTTAAGTATCATGAATATAATATTTGTGTATTGTCCTATTGTCTTACCTGTTAAGTTTAGTCTATATGTAACTTCTGGATACAGACTTTTATTACCTATTTTGTTATACTGTGAGTTACTGTTACAAACATGAAGATCTGTGGCATTCTTCAATATTATGTATACTGGTTTGGCTTCATCTTCACCTTTTAAAATTCAAGTTAGCCCAGTCCTCTTAATTCAAATCAACCATCATAGCAATGTTGTTGTTCTTTTACTCAGCTGGTTTGAAGACCTTAATAACTTTAAACTGTTCTCTCTGCATACCAAGTTCAAAGACTGCTGCTTAACCTTGTCACTCACTTTTAAGCTTAAAGAGTAACTAGTCATTAAAAGATTACTTATGTAAAATTAATTTACTCCAGCACATATAACTGGCTTTGAATCAGTTCTCTAACTTTCCATAGGATACTATGAAAAATTAATATGGACAATCTACAAAGAGCCATGCTATACCAGACAGCCTCTATATTACCAATTGTAATTCTATATCGAGGCAAATTTTAAATTTTAACATAAGTGCACTGAATCATAATAACTAATTAACTGGTTCAGCTAATTTGCAAGCACAAATGTCTGCATACTTTACTAAAATGCCATCTATAATTGTAGTCAATGTTACTACTAGTATTAACTATATGGCAATTACTATAATAATAGTGAGTTGTACTAACAGTCAGTTATTATTCGATATTCCTCATGACAATAATGAGTGCAACACATATACTTTACACATGCAAGTCTGGTTCCTATTCTAACTGAAAGTAACACTGCATATAAGGTAGTCACGTGGTACCTGAACCAACACAGCTATCATAACAGAGATGGAGTAAACAAGTCAATGAATATATTTACAAAGAATGTCAACTGCCATTTTACTCAGGATAAGTTGGGAGACTGACTATATAAAACAAATCAACATTTAAATACAAATGAATACCCAACCCTGTTTACTTTCATTTTTAATTAGATTTGTAAGTTTTTATTGTATATTTTAAAAGTTAATTCATGTTAATTATTTTCATATCATAATACTGTAAACACATGTACATTACATAGACTCAGTCCATGTTGACAAACCACTACTGTGATGTATAATCAGTGAGAAAATCAATTGTTGTTTTTAACTTGAACTCCTGTTACTGTATAACGCGCTCGAACTTGAATCTCAGTATGACTAAAATCCATTGTCATTTCAACTGTACGCATTTCTCGTGGTAGTGAGCCCTCATAGGAATATCCACTTCAATTTGACCTATTTTTCGAACAGAAGCAATAGGTTTTCATCTTCATCTTAATATATTCCAATTCAGCCTCAAATGTACTGTAAAGGTCAATCTTCATAGTAGTAGCAGCATCACTTAACGGACAAGTTTACTGCCGTTACAATCTCATCACTTGACATGACTTCACCTTTGTCCACATAATGCAACAATACATCTCGACGTCTTGGAACTCCACGAGAATCAATGCCTATAAAGTATTTGCGATCATGACGACTAGGAAGATAAGGAGGACATATGTCTGTCCCGTATGTTGCATCCATGACACGAGAATGAATGATGTCGGATCTAAACGATATTTCACTGCACCCTGAGCTACAGCTAAAGAATGATCTTTAGGTACAATAATACGAATGTTGTAATCACTAAAATTAGCTTTATTAAGAGAGGAAATCTTCTCGTAAACGTATTTGCAGCCACCAAAACCCGCCAACAAGATACACAGTGTCGATATCTCCTTTAAGTTTTTCAAGAACTGAAGTTGTACATGAAAGTATACCATCAAACAGCAGGCTGGAATAACTCACGAAACTAACGAGAATTTCAGATATAGTGTAAATCATCAAGTTCAATGCGAGGATCTTGTAGTGCTGCAACACTATCCTGTATCTCTTGAAGGCCATAAAAACCAACAAATTCATATGGTAAGTCAATGGCAATCTCTTCTTCATCCATGCTCTCGAATTCTCTTGGGAGAGGATCCAAGCCACATGCTTTACTTCCAAAGGTGACCTTTTGCATCTCAAAATCTTTATTTAGTATATGTATTAATCACAGCTCTTCTAGTTGCTAGAGTTCCTGGATCTTCAGTAGCTAAGAATCGGCAGAAGCCATTGTTAGGATCATCAGACGTGTCCTTGACAATTTTTTGAAGTAGTTTGAAAACTGTTTGTTCACTTTCATTCCGCCACAGTCATTACCAATTGGTTTCAGCAATAACTTCAATTCCTTGTTCCTCATTATTCGATGTGCATGATGTATCAACAGTACCTCCTCCAATGTCAACAAACCAAATAACGATTTGATTTCAATGAACCATCAACTCGACAATATTGTGATACGTGTTGCTGACTCATCGTTTTGACAATATATTGGCAGCTTCTGGTTCCAGGGCTAATGTTAGCTTGTCTGGGATCAGATTTCCAAGAGGACGAGGTACACCATGTCCTACCTCAATGAAACGCTCAATGGCTTGACAGGTGAACATAATCCAGCCTAGAATTCATACAGAACATAAATCAATTGTTTCAGTCAGTTAATAAAATTACCTGGTATGCTGCCTCTCTCATCATACGCTTTCCTCTTGATCTCCAAATTGCTGAACAGTAATCACCCAGTCAAATCTGCTGCTGGTAGTTTGAATCTCTCAATGTGTGCTTTTCCCAACTTTTCCCGCAAATACTTGAGAACGAAAGCAATCACTTCAACTAAATAGAACTCCTTTCCATTTGTTGCATGCCTTTATAACCATATTATTCCTATTGACACCCTAAAAGATCAG
>NW_024533595.1:0-36836 GCF_016097555.1 Gigantopelta aegis | reverse complement strand
AAGTCAGGACAATTTTTAATTTCTTTTAGTTTCTTTTTACTGTCTTACAATAAGTTATAATATGTTTCTTTCCATGTATCTTATAAATAAGACCAACTGGTATTGTCCTTTAAATACTTCACATGAATATAATATTAAATGAATTGCCTGTAACAAAACTTAAAGTAAGGAAAACTGCTCTAAGACATGAACATAATGGATGGATGAAATGTTTGGAATGAATGGATGGATAGATTGGATCATTGAATTTCACTTTGATGTGGACACACACAGTCAAGTGTATTAATTCAATATTTATGGACCAAACTATTATGTGGGTGGTTATCTAGGCCTCATATATGATTGTGTGGTAGTCTAGAACATCATTCTATGATGAACTGATAAAACTAGGTCACAATCACTATGGTATAGGTTTGTCACGACACAAATGTAACTCAATTCACAATAAAAAAGGGTAGGTGTAATATTTCCCTGTAAATAGTGAAACTAATATTCTAAATTAATTCATCTTTAATTGGTATTTAAAACGACAACAATATCCCTTTTCATTTGTTTAAAAATTGAGCCAAATTTAATAAATAAAATATTGTCATTTTTAAAAGGAATTGGTTAAATAATATTGATTTATATCTTAAAGTTAGCATTAAAGTGTATAATGTAGACATGATGTCGGCCTTTACTTGAGGGACCTAGCCTTCAGAAAAGCACTACTGTTCAATTTTGAATCATCTTAAAATTAAAGCTAACTGATTTACATAAAAAAAAACAAATAAAAATATAAATAAAATTAAATATAAAGTTTAAACGTCAAGTTTTAGATACCAAATAAAACACATTACAACACAGAAACTGAACCATTAGTTTATAATTAGGTTATAGTTGACCTCTAAAATAGAACAACAAACTATAAAATAAAAATATATAGTGAACACTGTTATTTTTAGAACAAACTATAAACGATAACAAGACAAACTTATTTAAAAGAATTAAAACAACTGTTTTTTTGGGAAACAAACTAGTAAATCCACAACTATTAAAAAATAAAAATTATATAAAAATAAAATGACAATATTAAAAACAAAATAAACTAAAATCTCTGGGGGGGGTGGGATAGAAATAAAGAATAAACCATGTCTCTTTAGTATGAACCGCCCCCAAGAAGTCCGTCTCCAATCCACCCAAGAAGTCCAGTGAAGGTCTCCTATAGTCCGTGAACGGTCTCCAAAAATCCACCAAGAAGTTCCAGTTAAGGTTCGCCAAGTCCCCCAAGAAGTCCAGTGAAGGGGGCTCCAATTCAACAATAGTAGAAAAGAGAAAATAGAACGTTCCCAAGCGTCCAAATCAGTCCCACAAGTTGAGAACATAGAAGCAGAAAGAAAAGAATAACAACTGGATCACTAACGAAAGGATGAAAAGTGGATGGATGGATGGAAAACACAGCTCACCTTTTTCACCAGTGCTGCTCGCTGCAGGGAAAGAAAAAGAGAGTATCAGTTATGAACTTTTGGTTGAAATGAATGGATGGATAGGAGATGAAGAGAGACAGAGGAAGTGAAAAAAGACCACCAAATCTTCACACCACACAGCACACACACACACGCCCCCTAGAAGATCAGAGCCAGCCCCCCGCCACTCGGCGCCTGAGATATGTTGTACAAAAAATTTTTTTTTAGCCGCCGAGCGGCAGGAGGGAGATGATTTTTTAGAGATTGTGTGAGTGTGTGTATGGTTTATAGGCTGAATAGCCCAAAAAAAAATTTTAAAAATTAAAAAAGAAGAGGACAAGAAGGCTTGCAGAAGGAAGACAGGAAAGAGTCCATGACATGGAGAGCGACTCATCTTTTTCATCAAGAGAACATCAGAGAAACTGGAACAATCATCCATTGGAGAACTGGACATTCAAAATATCAGAGAACTGAGAACAATCATCCATCAGTGTGAACTGAGAAGAATCAAAATATCAGTGAACTGGAACAATCAATCCATTAATTGGAGAACTGAACAATCAAAATATCAGAGAACTGGAACAATCAATCCATTAATTGGAGAACTGAACAATCAAAATATCAGGAACTGGAACAATCAATCCATTAATTGGAGAAACTGAACAATCAAAATATCAGAGAACTGGAGCAATTCATCCCATCAGTGAACAGAGAGACTCAAAATATCAGTGAACTGGACAATCAATCCATTAATTGGAGAGAACTGAACAATCAAAATATCAGAGAGACTGGAACAATCAATCCATCAGTGAACTGAGAAGCATAAAAATATCAGTGAACTGAAGATAAGCAATCCATTGGAGAACTGAACAATTCAAAATATCAGTGAACTGAGAAAAATCAAAATATCAATGAACTGGAAAATCAATCAGAGAGACTGAGAACAAGCCCAAATATCACTAAACTGGAACAATCAATCCATTGGAGACTGAACAATCAAATATCAGAGAACTGATCATGAGAACAATCAAAATATCAGAGAACTGAGAACAAGTCTACGACGAGTCGTAGCGACGAAGACCCACGGGGGTTCTGTGACCTAGCATAACCTTGAAACATGAAGTCCTTTTATGTTATCAAGAGATCTCTGTCATACTTCATTTTGACAAACACAAGGCACAAACCCGTGACAATTTGGCGGGGAATTGCTAGTGGCTGATATTTCCCCGCCATAATGGTGGTCACGCGTTTCCTTGGTGGTGTGTACACGTGCTCTTGATATACCCCATTGGTTTAATTTCTGTTTTAATATTTATTTAATCAAGTTGTATTTCCTTTAGGCATTAGTATATTATTTAATTGTGCTGTTTGTTAACATTTTAAGTTTAGGGTTCAGTGTCTATCAAATATTTTATTTTATAATTACACAAGAATGATAAATTGTACTTCAATTTACTAGTGCTGATGAAAAATGTACGATGTGTGATAACTGTGCTTTTTATTATTGGACTCTCCTTGACTAGACTGGAGACATTTCAATTTTCCTGACAAGATCAACTCTGAAGCAAGAGCACCCCACTATAGATACATAGATACTTACCATTTAGTATCATCAAACTGACATAATTTTATGTTTTGTAAAATAATATTAAATATTCATGATAATTTGCAATATCAAATTATTTTCATATGCTGAGTAGACTGTTACTCTTGCTAATCAAAACCAGAGACAAACACACATTATAAGCATTACATGGACTAGACAGAGTCCAAACACAACTCTTCTGGACTGATACCCCTTCTAATGTGACATTGACATGCAATGTCAAGAAAGAGTAATCTAAACATTGGTTTTGTTAAAGTGTACTTGGTCACTGATAATAAATATTGAACCCCAGTTTGCTACTGTTTATTAATAGCAGAAGTATTGCAATGAAATCATTAACAGTAGCAAACTGTGGGTTCACTATTTATACTACTTAGCTTTTTCCAATAGAGTATGTGGGACCAACAAACAGAAAGATGTCCCAATCATATATTGGATTACAGAATAACATTGTTTTCTGTCAGACAGAAAATCATTGATCCATGATATAGGGTATGGTCAAAAATGCACTCAACTCACTGTATCAATACCTCTGGTGTCTTTGGACTCATCACCATCAATCTATCATTAATAAGCTCCAGTTAATTTTCACTGATTTCTTTTACAAAGAGCATTATTCTTATATTAACTCTTAACATATGTAACACTGTAATATAATATGCCAAACATCTTTATTAAGTTCCATATTTGAAATGATGGGTAAGTAAAATAAATGGTTTACATTAAAACTTATTAAAAGATGAGGGTTCATGATCAACTGTAATCACAAACCTTGACATAATAACTAAACTTCATTTAAAATTTATTTATTTTAATTAATAACCAAACTCCTCCCATCAACACGAAGGGCAACTCCCAATCTTTTGAGAGACATGGCAGACAGAACTTTGCTTCCAAGCAGCAATCTTATTCTGACCGCAGATCTCTTATAAGTAAGACAAAGCTTCTTCAGACATATATGAACAATTAACTGGTTCTTTCTCTCGTACAGGTGACCCCCCATTTTCAATATCCCCTAATACAACAACAGTTTATTCTTACTTTTTCGAAAGTAGAGGAGGAAAAGTTTCCAGAAACGGTCTTCTTTGGACTCCAATATATAATAAAAGTATGACTATTCCATTATATAGATGCTGTTTTTTTGATCCATTAATTCATCTTTCATTTTCTGTCAATTTAGAGGTACTTACAAGGACAGGTTATAACAGCAGAGCATATAGAAGAAGCCAAATTGATTTATGATCAACACCTTGGTCCTGGTGTCTTCAACTATGATGGATGGAAGTATATTTTTAGATTATCATGGTGGTAGACTACCTTTGAGAATCAAAGCTGTTCCAGAAGGACACAGTTGTACCCGGTGAAAAATGGTAATTAGTGGGTGTGTCCTTTTTTTCTTTCTGTCTGTTCATCTGTCCATCGTCAATCTATTCCACCTCTTTATTTTTTAACTTTTGTTCTTTTCCCTAGTTTTATCACAGTAGAGAATACAGATCCTAATGTTTTTGGCTTACAAACTTTGTAGAGGTACATAGTGTGAAAATGTGATATATATCAACTATCCTCACCTTTAAACTCATATACCCGTCTCAATACAAACTATTTTGAATATCTATATAACACTGATATTTTAAGTGTACCCTCACCTTTGAACTCAAATTTGTACACCATTACATAGTGATAAACTTATTAAGTACCAGGGTAGCACCAAAAAATTTTGTTCTTAACTTTTTAATTAGAGAAAGTAATTTGGAATACAAGAAAAAATTTTCTTATTGATATATCAATTCTTGCGTTTTCTAGACACTTTTGGTACAAATTTAGGTATCGAAATGCTATGACTGTAGTACTAAACTCTAGAGCAATGAAAACGAGATCATTGCCAAGGTAAAGTGAAAGAAACTGAAAGGAGGGAATTATTTTCCATGAAAACATCTTCTCGTTGTTATTAGTCTCCATTTTTCTTTGTCATCCTAGTATTACCTTCATGACACTGCTGATAATCTTGATGGTCTCCCATACAAATTACATGATTTTGGCTTCAGAGGAAGTACATCAGTTGAGGTCAGAACTACACTCTGCAATATTTGACACTAAGAACCCTCATTTAGCACAAACTATTATTTATCTAAGACACAATGCACATTTGGTGCTAATACACAATGGATGAAAAGTGGATGGATGGATGGAAAGACAGCTCACCTTTTTCACCAGTGCTGCTCCTGCAGGGAAAGAAAAAGAGGTATAGTTATGAACTGTTGGTGAATGAATGGATGGATAGAGAATGAAGAGAGACAGAGGAAGTGAAAAAGGACCACCAATCTACACACCCACACAGCACACACACACGCACCCTAGAAGATCAGAGCTCCCCCCCGCCACTCGGCGGCCTGAGATATTAAAAAAAAATTTTTTTAGGCCGCCGAGCGCAGGAGGGAGATGATTTTTAGAGATTGTGTGATGTGTGTGTATGGTGTATAGGCTGAATAGCCCAAAAAAAATTTTTAAAAATTAAAAAAGAAGAGGAAAGAAGGCTTGAAGGAAGACAGAGAAAGAGAATGGACATGGAGAGCGACTCATCTTTTTTCATCAAGACAACATCAGAGAACTGGAACAATCAATCCATTGGAGAACTGAACAGTCAAAATATCAGAGAACTGAGAACAATCAATCCATCAGTGAACTGAGAAGAATCAAAATATCATCATGAACTGGAACAATCAATCCATTAATTGTGAGAACTGAACAATCAAAATATCAGAGAACTGGAACAATCAATCCATTAATTGGAGAACTGAACAATCAAAATATCATTGAAAACTGGAACAATCAATCCATTAATTGGAGAACTGAACAATCAAAATATCAGAGAACTGGAGCAATCAATCCATCAGTGAACAGAGAAGAATCAAAATATCAGTGAACTGGAACAATCAATCCATTAATTGGACGAACTGAACAATCAAAATATCAGAGAGAACTGGAACAATCAATCCATCAGTGAACTGAGAAGCATAAAAATATCAGTGAACTGGAAGAATCAATCCATTGGAGAAACTGAACAATCAAAATATCAGAGAACTGAGAAAAATCAAATATCAGTGAACTGAACAGATCAATCAGAGAAAAGAACAAAAGACCAAATAGTGAACTGGAACAATCAATCCATTTGGAGACTGAACAGAAAATATCAGAGAAATCATGAGACAATCAAAATATCAGAGAACTGAGAAAATCTACGACGAGTCGTAGCGACGAAAAACGGGGGGTCTGTGACCTAGCATAACCTGGAAACATGAAGTCCTTTTATGTTATCAGAGATCTGTCATACTTCATTTTGCAAAACAAACCCGTGACAATTGGCGGGGAATTGCTAGTGGCTGATATTTCCCGCATAATAATGGTGGTCACGAGTTCCTTGGTGGGTGTGTACACGTGCTCTTGATATATTGGTTTATTTCGGGGTTTAATATTTGATTTAGCCAAGTTGTATTTCCTTTAGGCATTAATATTATTTTAATTTGCTGTTTGTTAACAAGTTAAGTCTAGGGTTCATGTCTTCAATATTTTTTTTAATTACACAAATGATAAAATTGTACTTCAATTACTAGTGCTGATGAAAAATGTAGATGTGTGATAACTGTGCTTTTTATTATTGGACTCTCCTTGACTAGACTGGAGACATTTCAATTTCCTGTACACGATCAACTCTGAAGCAAGAGCACCCACTTTAGATTACTAGATACTTACCATTTATCATCAAACTGACAATAATTTTTATGTTTTGCTAAAAATAATATTAATTTTCATGATAATTTGCAATATCAAATTATTTTCATATGTTTAGTAGTATGACTGTTACTCTTCTAATCAAACAGAGACACAAACACATTTTATAAGCATTAACTACTAGACAATGTCCAAAACAGAACTTTCTGGACTGATACCCATTCTAATGTGACATTGACAATGTAAGAAAGAGTAATCTAACATTGGTTTGTTAAAGTGTAACTTGGTCACTTAAATATTGAACCCACAGTATTGCTACTGTTTGATTAATAGGAGGAGTATTGCAAATGAAATCATTAACGGTAGCAAACTGGGGTTCAATATTTATGACTACTTAGCTCTTTCCAATAGAGTGTGTGGACTCACAAAACAAGAAAGATGTCGCCAATCATATATTGTATACAAGACTTAACATTGTGTTTGTCATGCAAAATCATTATCCATGATATAGGTTATGGACAAAATGCAATCACTCACCTGGATCAATACCTCTGGTGTCTTTGGACTCATCACCATCAATCTATCATAATAAGCTCCAGTTAATTTCACTGAATTTTTTTTTACAAAGAGCATTATTCTTATATTAACTCTTAACATATGTAATATAATATGCCAAACATCTTTATTAAGTTCCATATTTGAAATGATGGTAAGTAAATAAATGGTTTAAATTAAAAACTTATTAATTGAGGGTTCATGATCAACTGTAATCACAAACCTTGACATAATAACTAAACTTCATTTAAAATTTATTTATTTTAATTAATAACCAAACTCCTCCCATCAACACGAAGGGCAACTCCCAATCTTTTTGAGAACATGGCAGACAGAACTTTGCTTCCAAGCAGCAATAATCTTATTCTGACCGCAGATTCTTATAAAAGTAAGACAAAGCTTCTTCAGACATATATGAACAATTAACTGGTTCTTTCTCTCGTACAGGTGACCCCCCATTTTCAATATCCACCTAATACAACAACAGTTTATTCTTACTTTGAAAGTAGAGGAGGAAAGTTTCCAGAAACGGTCTTCTTTGGACTCAATATATAATAAAAGTATGACTATTCATTATATAGATGCTGTTTTTTTCATCCATTAATTCATCATTTCATTTTCTGTCAATTTAGAGGTACTTACAAGGACAGGTTATAACAGCAGAGCATATAGAAGAAGCCAAATTGATTTATGATCAACACCTTGGTCCTGGTGTCTTCAACTATGATGGATGGAAGTATATTTTAGATTATCATGGTGGTCGACTACCTTTGAGAATCAAAGCTGTTACAGAAGGAACAGTTTACCCGTGAAAAATGGTAATTAGTGGGTGTGTCCTTTTTTTCTTTCTGTCTGTTCATCTGTCCATCGTCAATCTATTCCACCTCTTTATTTTTAACTCTTTTTTTCCCCCTAGTTTTGTTCACAGTAGAGAATACAGATCCTAATTGTTTTTTGGCTTACAAACTTTGTAGAGGTACGTAGTGTGAAAATGTGATATATATCAACTATCCTCACCTTTAAACTCATATACGCGTCTCAATACAAACTATTTTGAATATCTATATAAACTGATATTTTAAGTGTACCCTCACCTTTAAACTCAAATTTGTACACCATTACATAGTGATATAACTTATTAAGTACCAGGTAGCACCAAAAAAATTTTGTTCTTAACTTTTAATTAGAGAAGTAATTTGGAATACAAGAAATAATTTTCTTATTGATATATCAATTCTTGCGTTTTCTTAGACACTTTTGGTACAAATTTGGTATCCTATGACTGTATGTACTAACTCTAGAGCAATGAAAGAGATCTTGCCAAGGTAAAGTGGAAAGAAACGAAAGGAGGGAACTTAATTTTCCAATGAAAACATCTTCTCGTTGTTTATTAGTCTCCATTTTTTCATCCTAGTACCTTCATGACACTGCTGATAATCTTGATGGTCTCCCATACAAATTACATGATTTTGGCTTCAGAGGAAGTACATCAGTTGAGGTCAGAACTACACTCTGCATTATTTGACACTAAGAACTCATTTAGCACAAACTATTATTTTAGACAAAATGCACATTTGGTGCTAATACACATATCTCAATAAATATTTATGTATTTCCTGATCAGTCAGCTGCAATTGGAGGGGCTTCTCATCTTGTAAACTTTCAAGGGACAGATACAGTTTGCTTCGCTGATCATGGCAAGGTAAGAGAGAGAGGAGGAGATATGTTGCTCATGTTTTATGTGTGATAATTATACAGGAAGTTCTTATGGTAGTGAAATGGCTGCTGTCTCCATTCCAGCTGCTGAGCACAGGTACAATATAGTTATGATCAGTATGATGTACCCAACTATTCTATGGCATGTATATAAATGTCCTATATCAAGAGCCTGTAAAAATCCTTGCATTTTTATTGGCTCCAATCTAAATTTTTAATATCATACTTGTATAAATATACATACACACACACATATATATATATATGTTCTATATTTAGTATCAACTTGTATATTTATTGTTCTATATTTAGTACCATTACATCATGACTAAAAGTGGCGAAGTAGAAGCTTATCGAAACATGTTGACAAAAGTATAACAATAATCAGTTGTAATAAATGATTTCTTTTTATATTAGTTTCCTGATGGTCTGGTAGCTTGTGTTAGTGATAGCTATGACATCTGTACATGTTTACAATATTATTAGTTACATAATGATATTTACTGATAGGAATGCTTGCGAGATATTTGGGAGAAGAACTGAAGCCATTGGTTGAAGATAGAGGAAAGAGAGGTGAGTATGTTACTTATCTAAATGATTATTTGATTTCTGATTATAGGAGCTGGCCCCCTTGTTGTACGTCCTGACTCAGGAGATCCACCTACTGTGGTTGTGAAAGTGTTAGAGATTCTTGGTGAGTTTTGAATGGACAAATGGACAGACATAATTAGTAGACAAATGGGATCAATAGATAGATGGACAAATGGACAGATAGATGGGCAAATGGACAAATAGATGGGCAAATGGACAGATAGATGGACAAATGGACAGATAGATGGACAAATGGATATCTTTAACTCGTCATTTAGGATCCAAGTTTGGTACCATCGTCAATAGCAAGGTTACAAACTCCTCCCCCCCTCCCACCTTATCTGAGAGTCATTCAGGGTGATGGCATTAGTTATGAAACATTGGGAGAAATTTTAGAAAATATGAAAAGAATGGTTGGAGTGCTGACAACTTAACATTTGGCTGTGGAGGTATGTGATGAATGAATGGGTAAATGGACAGATTAATCATGAGTGTATTCCTGTTATTTTTTCATCAGGGGCCTTACTTCAGAAAAGTCCACAGAGACACACAGAAATGTGCTTTCAAATGTAGTTATGCTATCATAGATGGTCAAGGAGTCAATGTCTTTAAGACACCCATAACAGATATGGGCAAGAAATCAAAGAAAGGTAGACTGACACTAGAAATGGAGAATGGTCAATATGTCACTAAAGAAGAAGGAGAGGGCTCACCTGAGAAGGTAGTGATCACATAATCTTGTGAGCTGTTAAGTTTCTCTATCACACACACACACACACAGGATCTTTAGTGACAGTCTTTGAGAATGGAGAGTTGCTTAAAGACTATACGTTTGATGAAGTACGAGAACAAGCAGAGCTGCCACTGGTAAGAGCTCAACGAAACACCTAATGACACTAAAATGACTTCAATTACATAATTTTTTTAAGACAGTAAAATAATACTATATTATTTATATAGAGCAGACATATTTTTATTCCCCTTTTGATTTATAAATGTCAAGAAAACTTTATTTGACAATATGTTCTGTAGAGACATTTCTATCCATCAGGAGCTTTTCTTCAAACAGGTTTGAATTCGTCCACATAACAGGTCAGATTGATTCATCAAGAACTGAACACGAGTTACCAAGTTTTTCGTTTCCCTCGAACTAGTGTTTCGCTACCAGGAGGAACCTGATAAAAACTGTTGTAAATACTGATGTTCACTAGTTTAGAGCTTACTAATGGTAGCTATCCTAGGTCATTGTGTTAAGTACTGATGTTTACTAGTCTAGAGCTTACTAATGGTAGCTATCCTAGGTCACTGTGTTAGTAATGGTATAGACTTACTACAGAGTCCAAGGTTTCTAGGTTTCTCATCAAACTCTCATTACAAACTAACATTGTTTTTTGAAGTTTCTCACATGATTCAGCTACCAATTCTGTAATAAAAAACCCTACAATAATTAAAAGACAAGTTTGAAAGAAGAGAACTTTTATAATAAACAATTGACAGTGTCCTTATTTCTAACCTTTTCAATGCCATCCAGATCTTGTTCAATTTTTTTGATTTTCTTTTCCAACGTATCTACTCCGGCACTTATCTCTTGAATTTGTTTCAAGTATTCATCTTGAGCTGGGTCCACCTATATGCAGTGAAAATATCATGAACCGATAATATCATACTAACAGGACTTACCTTTCTACCAAGTAACATTACTTTACTGTTATCTTTAATTCCAGCCTCACCAACAAGTTGATCATTTTTCTGTAGTGTTCCACCTTAAACAATTAAGTAAAATAATTATGACAATAGCTATAGGTTTGATATGATGTAAAATTCACACTTGGCTGTATATTATAGTAGATAAATTTCTACTATAGAGAGACTATGTAATACCAGTAAACAGAGTTAAAACATTTAAAGGAATTGTATTGCAGTATAAAGGGATAAAAAATCTTAAACACCAGATAACTGCTGTCAACAATTTTTTTAACGAAAAACAGATAGTTCTCACAATACAATGCCTTAAGTTTTAATATTTAGAATCTAGAGTAAAGTATTAATTTCCCTTTAACTTTATTGTACCTTTGTGCACAATATTACAATAATATTATAAATACTTTATACCTTTGAATATCAATTTCTGATAATCAGGAGGTATTCCAGTTTTTTCATGAAGAGTTCCCTTAAATTCACTAATTGTTGTTAACTCTGGATCTTCTACTTGTATAAAGTGTTTGTCGGAACACTATTAGTATGTTTTTATTAAAATTAACAATATTCCAACTAACCGTGGCTTACTTGGACTGTTATAGACATTTTCTAGAAGTGGGTTATAATTGATAAATTATGGGTGTGGGCCTATTGAGTGACAGATCGTCAGTCTATAGTATAATCTATACGATCTATGCTTTTTTCAAACCAGTAAATTATTTTTATGGCCATGATCCTAGAAAAGTACTAGAGTCTTGTTAATATTGAAGGACCAAAAGTTAAACAGTGAAAAACATTTTATAAGTGTTACAAAATTGTAATACATAAAAAGTTGATGTTGTCTCGAAAGAGCTACCTCAAGATCAAGGTCCTCTTATTATTTGATTGATAAAGCTCTTTATTGGTTCAATATATATATAAGACTAAAATTTTAAAGGTGTGGTTAACACGTTAATACTAATTAGTTTGCGCATGCGCAGAAAGTACAGCAACACTCAATTGCAGCGGTGTGTTGTTGACAGAAAGAAAGCTATGAGAAGTTGGTTGCTGTCCATGTTATTTATTCCTTGTCATTGCTAAGAAGATCTAAGGAAATAATCAACTATTAAGAACAAAAGAACAATCCTTTATAGCTGATAGAAGCAAAGAAGTCTAAAGTGATCTATTAGTAGATTCAGTTAGTTAGAGACTCCAGTATTGATATTCTAAGTGTCTTTTATCGTAGAAACTATCCTTTTACTAAGAAAGCGAAATTTTTTAGGTGTGTAGCTTTGTAGGTATGTATGTCAAAAATTCTGATATTCAGAAGTCTTTGTACATGTAAAAAAAACATGTGCTTTCTTTTATATTAACTTTATATTGGATTGCAAACACGAGATAAGAGTGGTTTGAGCTGTAGCAAATAAAGGTGAACCACCCCTATGAGTTCACCTGGCATAACCAAGAGTGGAGTGCCCCATAAGCTCTTGGAAAGGACCTGTGCTTTTTTAAATATGACCAACTGGCTGTGTATACTAAAGGATGTCTTATTTTTGTTATCATATATTTTATTATTTCAAATAAATAGGAGTACCCCTGTTTTGTTATATAAATCAAGATTACTTGCTATATTTATTATATTTCACTTTGTGTTCATTACTGCACCCATTTTTCTTAGGAATTTTACCGGTAAACGACAATGATGCCAGTGGCAATCATGGCCACACCCACAGTGAGTCAGATCGAAGTACCTATATTTAGATGGTAGCTACTCGGTATTGAAAAATACTACAAATCCTAAAAATAGAAACAGTGTGCTATTTATAGAATGTAATGTGATATCACTAGTGTTTGTTGTCAAGTGTTTATAGTACCTACCTATGAATTATACTTTGCTAACAATAGGATCAAATTGTTTATAGTCACACTCCCATTGTAACCACTATTATCTGTATTGTTAGCACTAGATATGTCAACCACACATACAAACATACTGATGGATGGACGATTAAGCTAATGGTACTAATTAATGTCATGTTCTTTCACAGTCTCCAATGCCTATAGATTCTAACATGAGAAATATATTAATAAATTAGACAGTCTAGTTGGAACATCAGGATGTATTCGCAGTGCTCAAGAAGATACCCAAAATTATCGGTAACTATTTATAATAATACTAACAACCTCAGTTACCATAGTAACGTCAGTCACCATAATAAACTAAAATGATCCTGTCCATTTTTAAATCTTTTAATATCTTATGAATTTTAATTTTCAATGTTGTTGTTATTAATTTAAACAATTTCTTTATTGTTCTTTTCTAGTTTAATGAAAGAAACAGAACCTTCACTTTTACTTATTAACAGATGTATTATACTAAATACATTGCACGCCACAAAGGCACAAATCGACTCTCAACAAGTAAGTATTTTCTATGGTGGTTTCATTTTGTCCTATATCTCATTCGCCAACTTTCATTTGTCTATAATCTTATAGGGTTTAGGGTTTACTTGTGTAGACAAAGTGAGAACAATTCTTTTCTATACAAGTCTAAAAATTTATATGAATAATTTTTCATGCAATCATAATGTGTTGACTATAAATAGAAATTGTGTCATATGTTACTATATAGTAGTATTTGCACAGTGGGGTGTATGGAATATATTATTGATGATTGCATATTTTTCATGCAAAACCTAACCTGGTAGAATGAAAATGTATCCTAGGGGTTAAATTTAGAGTCAGGTCTAGTATATAAGGCGTGTTAGTGCATGCAATATAACCAAATTAAAAATCCACATCATTTTTATTAATTAGTATAATTATATTTAATGTTGCTATGACCAACATAATTGTACTATAGTCTATAATGTTTTTCCTCGTAGATTTATGGAGGCTGGAGGTTGGAGTGTTTTAAATGTTTGGCTTTCAGATGCCAAAAAGACACAGAATGGTCCACTGTTAGCAGAACATATTACAGGTAACATCAGTTATGATAACATAGTTTGGAAGGAAGAGATAAGAGTACTTGATTGTCTAAGATGAGTAAATGTTGATACTAATGATAAGAATAATCACATTTTAATCACTTGTACATGTATGTATGTATGTATGTACATGTATAGAGTGGTTGATATCTTGAGTACTTTAGAAACTTGCGTAACTATACCAAGTCACCTCACTAGTATAATGTTTATCAAATATTGTAATTAATTACACAATCTTTCATTCATATGGGACCATAAGAACATTAGAATAATTCCTTAATTAAAGGAGTCTCCCATATGAGAGATTCTTTTAAATGTTTTGTTTTACAGGTACTACAGAAGCTTCCGGTAACAATAGCTGCACTAAAACAGGTATGACCAGTAACCACATACTACATGTATTTTTTATATCTTGTTCCCTTTTGTGTCCAGGGCAATATGGGGAAGTTAGTAAAGCAACTTTCAAAAACATGAAAGTGAGGGTAAGGCTGTTCTAGTATTGTGTAGCTCTTATACTGATCTCCTCTCTCTCTCTCTCACTCACACACAACACACACACATGCGCACACATTGGTAGAAGTGAAAAAATTAGCAGCTGATATATTAGCCAAATGGATGGCTATATTTAGAGATGGACAAGCAGGTATGACTTACAATTACTGGCCCAAAGTTTACTACTGTTAGTAGTAATGTTTGGTTTAAACTTGCCTAAAAATTACTAATGCTAGCTATTTTGGTTAATTGGTGTTCCTTTCATGTTTAGCTCGTACTAAGACCACGCGCCCAGTGGCGATAAACTGGAGGGGGGACCAGTATCAGATCTTCAATCTGATGAAGCTACCAAAATGAAGAAGGAGAGAGACAAAGAAGATAAGAAAGCTGCCAAAAATTGAAAAAAAGGAGAAAGAACTAAAAAGTCCTGTGGAAGAATCAACCTCCACTCGGACCATTAGTTGCCTTAGGAAAACCACGAGAAAAAAACCAACCAAAAAGACCAAGGTGTGGTGTGGAGGAAATTGGACATGACCTTTGACCTCTTGAACTCCTCCCACTTCAACAGATACTACTTGTTGTATACCAATGCTATATTAATTGGTTTTTTGTATTGTTTTAAAACGATGGTTAACAACATTACATGTGTATGGCGTATAAATGTACATTGTACTGATATAGATTATATATGTACATAGATGTATTGGAGGTATTTAGAGACACATTAGATATCTATCTATCATATACAATGTTTATTTGCATCTTGGAATAACTACGGAGAACGTCTTAGCAGATCCATATTAGGTTTAGATACTTTATATTGGGGTTGGTTATGAGTAGAATAGTTGTATCTTGTACTGTTGTGTTGTCTTTTAGTTACTTGTTATTTTATGTAATGTTATTAGTTATCTGTTTGTTTTCTGTAGAGATCTTTCTATAGTGAAGCCATCTCCACCTGTTGAGAAGAAAAGTAAACTGTCACCCACTGGTAAGGGATATTGTGATGTTTATACTAAATTTGTTTTTTTTCATTTAGATGAAGATGGAGATAAAGATAAGAACCAAAAAGGGTATGTTATTTATACATATATACACACAGAGACATATATATGTACAAATCTGAAAGGCAGGATGTTACCCTATATATTGATACAAACCTAATGTCTTTATTTTACTTATCTGCTTGTCCATTAGACATTTCCCTCCATCCATTTACTTACCTGTTGATCTCATTAGACATTTCCCTCTATCCATTTACTTACCTGTTGATCCATTAGACATTTCCCTCCATCCATTTACTTACCTGTTGATCCATTAGACATTTCCCTCCATCCATTTACTTATCTGCTTGTCCATTGGACATTTCCCTCCATCCATTTACTTATCTGCTTGTCCATTGGACATATCCCTCCATCCATTTACTTATCTGCTTGTCCATTGGACATATCCCTCCATCCTTTACTTGTCTGCTTGTCCATGTGGACATCCTATCCTTCATCCATTTCTTATCTGCTTGTCCATTGGACATTTCTCTCCATCCATTTACTTATCTGCTTGTCCATTGAACACATCCCTCCATCCATTTCTTATCTGCTTGTCCATTGGACATATCCCTCCATCCTTATCTGCTTGTCCCATTGGACATTTTCCTCTTTCCCTCATTTTTTCAAATCATTAAATTTACTTATATTTATTAATTATTTATTAATTTGCTGTTCATTCATTTTCCAGGACTCATGGAAAGTTCTAGTTTTATGAATGCTCTTAGCTCACAGGCAGCAAAATGGCAAGAAAAGAGAATTAAAAAAACTCAACAAAGGAGTAAGTTATAATATTATAATATGTTATAATAGAAAGTATTTTAATTTTATTTTATTTTCTCTATAGGCCAAATCCTCACCTACACAAATCAAAGTAATACTCAATAGATATCTTTATAATATTGTATGATTTATTTAAAGATCCAATGAAATATATTTCTATTTTTAAAATAAAGAGCAAAATTTAATTCCTCTCTTCCTCATTTCTCATTTAACTCCTCCCCTTTTCTTATTCTTAGGCTCCTGTTGATGTAGGAGTTGGTCCACTGATACGACTTCTTCTTTAACAAAGGAAAACATTAATGGGATGTATCTACGCATCCTTTAACCAATGGATTGATGCCTTAGAAAAAGGAGTTGATCAAGAAGATGAGCCTATGGAACAGGAGGTGACCCTGATGAGACAAGTTGACTACTGATGATTGCAAAAAATGAAGAAAAAGAGTGACGTGGGCTGATGAACCTGATTTAGTTGTTGTACATTATTTTGAAATGGATGAATCAGAGAGAGAGGTGAAATAGTTTTGTAATATGTTAAGGCTACTCTCTCTCTCTCTCTCTCTCTCTCTCTCTCTCTCTCTCTCTCTCTCTCTTCTCTCTCTCTCTCTCTCTCTCTCTCTCTCTCTCTCTCTCTCTCTCTCCTCTCCTCTCCTCTCCTCTCTCTGCTCTCAACATATAGTTAATGTTCACACAAAAAGTTTTTGGATGCTGCTCAACATGAGAAACAAATGGAGAGAGAAGCTCTATCTGCTGGTAAAATGTACGACCAGCTTATTGAAATGACTCAGGTATATTAGTAATGCTTAATGGAACCACACCCATTTATCTCTTTCATATAGTGGTATCGACCTGTTCTTTTTCAATCTCAGAAGATGTTTTGTTTTGTTGAAAAAAGGAAGAGACAGCGAACAAAAGAAATTTGGAGGGGAGTGGGTCATCCATCTATCTGCCCATCCATTCATCCAATGGTTAATCATCTTATTGATCTAAATGTCCATTCATCATTCTTTCTTATCGATCTATTTATTTCTGTCTCTGTAGATTGAAAGAGAAGCTAAAGTATTATCTCAAACTCTTCCTTAACAAAGCATCGTACGTAGTAGTCATTTGTTATGTTTCTTAATTAAAGTAGTATGTAATATTGTAGCAGCTGTTACATGTAGATATTGTAATGGACTACTATATTAGCATTAGTACTGATGATAATATATTATTGTCTTTGGTTTAGTAGTTCTTGTGTCTTGTTTTAGTGTTCCTCCTACTCCAGTGGAACCTGATCCTGAACCTGAACAGATTGAATCAAAACCTAAACCAATACCACTTTTAGAAGTTAGTAGCTCCATTCTCTCTCTCTTCTCTCTCTCTCTCTCTCCCTCCCCTTTCTCTCTCTCTCTCTCTCTCTCTCTCTCTCTCTCTTCTCTCTCTCTCTCCCCTCTCTTCTCTCTTTCTCTCTCTCTCCTCTCTCTCTCTCTCTCTCTCTCTCTCTCTCTCTCTCTCTCTCTCTCTCTCTTCTCTCTCTCTCTCTCTCTCTCTCTCTCTCTCTCAATGCATACATAAATATGGTCATTGTATAATTGTTAGGTATGTACTAAGAGTTAATCATTATTCTAAATATTTAACCCCTGTTGGATAATGAGGTTAACTTCCACATGATGACATCATGTTTTTATTAAAAAGTGAAGTGGTACAAGTTGTCAACATCCTTTGGTACAAGTTGTCAACATCCTTTGAGAATATATATCTGTTTAAAAGAAACAGATCATTTAAAGTACATACCATGTCCTTGTTCTGCTCTTAAATCAAAAGTTTATTATAATTTACTAACCATTGAGGTACATGACATGTCACATGACACACTTGATTTTGTAGAGTTATTGTCAATCTTTTTATACAGAAAAATGCATTTTTGGTATTCACATGACTACAATGTGATAGCTTAAACTGGAATACTAAATTTGTTTCCTGTCCTTAATCGGTTATAGCCATTTCTAATCCATTTCGTCTAATCCCATTTCGTCTAACAAAATGATAGTTGTTCCATTTCGTCTAAAAACTAAATTGATTTAAATAACACTAATTACAAAGATACCCAATGGTTATATGCCCTAAGAAGTTCTTGTAACATATAATCTCCTGCTTCATGCTTTTCCTAATAGTTTTCAGTCTGTTCTCGTGGTTTCTGTATTTCTTCTTCTTGGAAGCCCTCTTGCAGCCAGCTGCATTAAACTGACTTCTGTTGCAGCTTGTTCAGACTTGAAAAGGGTGACTGCCTCGTAAATGTTTGGGTGTGATTTCCCAGCAAAGTTTCTTCATTTTACTATGCCATCCTTCAGCGCTGTTATTAGTGCAAGGACCCTCTTATACATTCCATGAACGAATAGGAAAGTTGTCATATATCCATGTACTTTCAAAGTAGTACTGAACAAAAACTCTCCTTGTTGTTAAAGTCTGGAGAATTATCTTGTAATCCACTCCAAAATAACCTGACAAAAGCTGTGGGAACAAAGGCAATTGCTATTCAATTTGTTGTATGTATGAAATCGCTCCTCTTAAGTACTCTATCTTTAAAGACATCAAAGCCTTTTTAGAATTCCCATGCCTTTACTGGCCTTAATCCACTTATAATAGACCCTCTGTACACTATTATAGACAAAATGGGACAAAAGTCCATTTTTGTTAGACAAAATGGGATAGACGAATGGCATGACACTCCTTAAATCATACATAAAATATATAACTTCCTGCGGACCTATAGACACTACCTTTCTTTTTCTACCTACCAAACATATAATATAACTGTTTACATGACCAGCTCCCTTTTTTGTAAAGTTACACTATCGGTACTCGTATAGTCCCATTTTGTTCATTTAATCTTGTATTGCTTTATAAACACTAAACACAAACTCGTCTTCATCCATTTGATCTTTTGGGAGATAACTTTGTCCTTACTACATGATAGATACACAAACAGGAAGCTATTTACAAACATTCACACACATTTTTCTCTCCCACTCTGATCCTATCTCTTCTGATGCAAACAAAACAAATCAATATTTTCAAAAAATCATCATACATATTCCTGTGACCTGCATACTTACGAAACATTTTTTCAGCAATATTTACTGCATTGGACTTGGAAAGTAATACGTATAATCTGCGGAGGACTTCCCTACGGGAGTTGTTGATGCGTGTGTAGTCACGTCTGCTGAGATCTTGTTCTTTAATTTAAGTTTTATTACATTCCATTCATTTTTTGTGTGGCTATTAACATTTTTAGGTAGACTTGCAGGGTTAGTATGATTTCGTTGTCATACATATAATAATATGTTCGATAATGTTATATTTATAACTGAACCTATTATAAATTATAGTCTGAAAGCCAGGAGAACTATACAATTTAAAAGTCAAGGAGGTATCAACCTGAGCGTGCATGTACAAGAGTATTCTTAAGGTCACCAGTATCATATAATCAATACAGTTTCCTTTGATTAAGCAGTCTAGTTGTTTAGTTGCTATAGTAACAAAGCTTTAGTGATGTATATGCCATACTGATTAAAGTAAAACTAAGAAGTATAGTTACCAGTGTTTGACCAATCAAATACTTGAAGTTTATTACATACCATTCTTTAATTAATCTTTACAGTTTATTTATTTTTGTGAGTGTACATGATTTTGTTATACTCCCCACAATTTAAACTATTTGGTTATCAGCTGCTATTAGTTATATTTTGCTTCTTACTTCCTGGGCTCTTAAATTGACATACATACCTCCACATCTTATTGTAAATGCATCTTATTAAGTACAACCAGTAACACACAAATAAGATGCTTTTACAAATGCACACTCAGACTTCATTGCAATAATTCTTAGACATTTACATGTAAATAGTTTCTTGGCCTCAGACTTTAATATCATTGATAAATATAATAATAATTATTTGTAGCTTGGTTTGATATTGTTTATAACGAAAAGAGCATATAAGATTTGAGAACTGAGGTCTTAAATTGTTTGGTGTTTTATGTACTCACTAGTCACTGTGTGACATTGTTATTATATAACTGAATAGTACCTTCATTCCTTTTTTGACCAATATTAATGCTGGGCACTTTTTAAAAGTAAAAGTCAAACATTAAAACTGTTTCTAATGTTACATAATATTTCCTTTTTTTAAACTGTGTGAGTTTGTAATCACTAACTTAATTCATTGATTTTTGGGTGGTAATCTTTGTCTCCTTTTTATGTGACAGAGACACAGTTAGATTGTGTACATTACTTAAACACTCACGTTGGTCTCCCACCTTCTTTTTGATGTAAATAAAACAAAGTATTTTTGAGAGATGTCCCACATTTTCTGTAGCCTGCACTCTTTTGATCAAACAGCACATTATCTAATTAATGTTCTTCCTACCATCTTATACCGCAAATATTTGTCGAGTTGTCTTGGTAATGTAGCGTAAAAGAGAACACAATACATGTAATATGTGGAGGACGTTACCTACGGGGGATGTCATTGTGTATCATATCTGCGGAGGCTTGTTCTTTCATTATAAGTATTTTGTTACGTTCCAGCCATTTTGTGTGGCTGGTAAAATATTCAGGCAGAGCCACAGGGTTAGCCTAAACTCTTTGTTGTACATCTCCTCAATATAGTATGTTAAGGACAGCTCATATTGGTTTTTTAAAACTTATTAATGAAGCATGCTTTTATATGGCTTCTACAACTTTTTTTTTTTTAAGAAATACTTGTTAATTTATGAGTGAAACTTATTTGGTATAATTTCTTACAATCAAAACTACTTCATTTGATCAGTTAATATATAGCTGTATTTTTAGTTACTTCATGCATGTAAAGGTAACCTAAACTATATTCTATATGACTAGAGTCCAATAGGAACTGTATTGGGGGAATGACTGTCATATTCTCTTTCTTTTTATGACTAATATTTTAGTTCAAACAGATAAGATCTAAACCATAATGTCAATGGTTAGCATTAAAGACTGTCAAAATGTCTACTTTCCTATTTAACTTGTCTATTGACACTTAATAATTTTTAAAGACTGTCAAAATGTCTACTTTCCTATTTAACTTTGTCTATTGACACTTATAATTTATTCAATTGTTCTCCTCCTACAAGATAGGTAGACAGATAGACAGACCAAAAATCTATTGACACACGTGCATGCACACACCTCAGTCTCCCACTCTTATCTAATCTCTTCAAACATACACAATGAAGTAAGTGCTTTCAAAGAGACATCCTACACTTCCTGTGATCACATATTCACGCAACATTTGGCAACCATAACAGTACTGTACCCACACCTGTGCTAGTGAAGTTTATGTTGATGTAGTATATTATAAGAAGGAGGACAATATATGTAATGTATTTAGTATGTGAGGACTTCCTATGATGATATGATGCGAGTGTAGTCACGTCTGCGGAGGTCTTGTCCTTTGATTTATTGTTTGAAAACATACCATCCATTTTTGTTGTGGCTAGTATTCTGATGGATGCTCTTTTTACATCTGCTGTGCATTCTAAAGCTTATAGTTTATTGTCTTACATAGCATACATTAGACAACTTCTGACTAAGAATCCATGTCAATAATTTATATATACTTTGGGTTTTTTGAAACATTGTTAACTGGTGATTTTTTTTTAAAAACTTTAGTAGTTCAAATTTTATTGGCAGTAGCTATTTCTGCATACTTTAATGTTAAAATTAATACTATACCCTAGACCTAAACATTAGACATCAGAACCTAAATTTATAAGTTCACTTGAAGTTGCACATGAGATTACCAATTTATGAATTTATTTCAGTAACAAAATTCAAAAAATATCACATCATAATGTTATAGTTAACACTTAAGATCTTGAATACTAACTATTCTTAGCATTCAAGGTATCTTCAATACAATGGAAGTAGATGATACACGAAAGTATTAGCATAGAACAGATTGTCATTGTTATTTGTATATACCACTCAGTAATTAGTTGACACACAGTAACCAGTTGTTGTAAGTTCAAAGAGCATAGCACACAAAAAACCAACAGACTATACTGTACAGCTGTAAATCAACACCTCTCCATCCCTCCTACTATAGTTGGAATTGCTTTCACTACTCTCCCTTCCCTTTATCTTCAAAGGTTGTTGACATTTATTAGCTTAATTGTCTAAGCTGATAAATACATTTACAAATGTACATGTACTTCATTAGGAAGTACATGAGTCATAATAGTTTTTGTTGTTATGACGTGAGACGTGCGGTGGCAGTAACAAATCGAAGAGTAAATGCCTACATGTATTTGTAGTTCCATGTACAAGTACATGAATTTGTTACATAAATACACATAGGATATAAACTACTGGCCAAGGGTAAAAGTGTCACAATAGTCACTTAAACTGAAGAAATTTTTATGAAACGTCTGTTATGTAATGTTATGTAACAATTTAGTGCCCTGTTAGTAACATTGATAATTGAGTATATTGTCTTTAAACTTTGTTATAATTACTGTGTATCTGATATTTTGGGCTAGGATTTAATTTGTGTCAACCTCTAATGTATGAAGATTAAAAATCACAAAATTATATTAACTTTGTAATAATTTAAACATGAGGACGGGAAGCAAAGATAAAAATTAAATATCATATAAATTTTTAGTATTGTCAATGGAAAAAAAACAGGTACACAAGTGTTTAGTAGTGTCTCTCTATAGTAAACATTTTGGAACTTCCCATCAGTATAGAGATGTCCTCAAGTTACATTGTAATTATACACTAGTGATAAGATTAGTTTGTTAAACTATTAAGCATTAGTTCAGAGTGTAGGATTGATAAGTATTCCTGTGTAGTATGGATACTATTCTTATTCACATTTAATTTTCTTCCACGTTAGTGATATAATAGTGCCATTATGTTGTTTGTGAATTAGATTTATTTCTTGTATGTTTCTCTTTACGAGATTATTACTTTCTTATGTGTTAATACAACAGTTAGCGTGTAGTTCTTAATAGATATCATTTCAGAGTCTACATACATGGATCATTGTTGTATCATTCAGTTGTAAACGTCGTCGCACTTGGAGGGGGATTAAGTCATGAGGCAATCGACGTGATGGTACCATGGTAAACTACTACACACTTTTCTTTGAGCTATAATGTGTTTATAATTGCATGTATTACGGTAACAAGGATGTTTGATGTTCAACCGATTATTACCAATTAATGTAGTTTACCTTTCTGTTCAGTCTTCATTATTGTCCACCTACTTATTAGTCCATTTCCATATCCATTAATCCATTTCACCAGTTCATTAATCCATTTCACCTATCCTTAATCCCATTTTACCTGTTCATTAATCCATTTTCTATCCTTCACCCATCATGGCATTTAATTAGCACCTTAATTATACTAGATCTCATTTGGTCTACGAATGACTCACTGGGTAGCTCATTCATCACTTGTTGTAAAATATTATAGTTACAGATTTAGCTAAAACAAACTGTGGTAGGTAAGGTTCTAGGCCAATCGATTGTACACAAGGATTTTTTGTTTTTTTTCCTACACCCTTCGCAAATTATTGTTTATATACAAGGTTAAAACAATGCAAATTAGGGTGAATCAAACAATTGAGTGTGATATATGTTAAGGAATTAGCCATTGTATCTATGCTCTTACCGGCTGGGTAAGATCTAATGTATAATGAGAGAGGATGAAAACTATGTATGGACATGGTGGGTGGATAGATGATAAACTACATGTATGGATGGATTGTGATAAAGATGATGGATGGGTGGATCGTCGCAGAGGCTCCTTAGATGGTTAGAGGGATGAATGGTGTGATGGTTTTATAAGGTGTTCACTACGCTTCATTAGTTTGAATGTGATTAGATGTTGACTAGGTATAACCACTGCAAAATGACGGGGAGAGACTAAGGAGAAGCCGAGTACGTTGTTGACAGGTGGTTTTGAGGTAGTTTGGTCCATTGTTGTAACTAAGGTGACTTAGTACAATTAGCTTAATTGCATCGTATGATTTAAGGGATGAATTGCCGCGGGTTTGTGTCAATGAGTCACTACAAGGTTGTAAATAGGAAAGGTGTTATTCTTATTGTTGTATAGAGAGGTATTGTTATTGTTTGTAATCAAGTTTAGAAAAAGAGGAGGTTGGAGGACGAAAGGGGGGGAGGGTTTGAAGAGGGAGCAAAGAGAGAGTGGAAACAGGACTATACATTCACGATAATAAATTACTTATTCTCTCTATTTAGTATGATATTCCCCACCGGTTAACGTAAATAATTATAGATCAACGCTGATAACTGGAATTTGCAAATAAAAAATCCAAGATAAGTAAATAGGTAGACTTTTACCAAGAGACAGCTGCGATCCGTGAAACAATCCTAATTAAATGGGTTACCTCTCATACGCGAGGCCTGTCTGTAATTACATAACACGGCCGTGTACTTTAGACGGTATGTCACTTGATGCTAGGCAACAAAAACAATTAGAAAAATGATTTCCTAATATTATGTGATTTTGGTCGGATACAAAGACTGAAATGGTGCCATAGTAGTGCTAGTTTCATTAACAAAAGGAATTGGAACGTCAAAGGTTTGGTGGTTGAGAGTAGATCCACATCATTTTTTTAATTTTAAGGAAGATAGAACTAGAAACCCAGCCCAAGTACCAGCTACATGTATAATGTGTATTTTCATGTCTTTACATATATACTTAATGTACATACAGTGTACTTGTGATGTACTGTAATGTATTAAGTACATGTGATGGCAAATCGGGTGGGATTAAACAAACGTTCAATGTCTCAGTAATTGGACTGATTATTTCTTAATGTATTGGGCACAGATCAATAGGACAGCTACAAAATATTAGTAAGGTTATATTGTCTCTTTCATTGTAGCCTGAGTTAGTACCACCCACTGGCCCATTTTTAACCACCACCAGCGCCCTATGGTAGGAGGATCAATTTCCACAGAGTCACCTTTGACTCCTACTGGAAACACCATAATTTTCAATGAAATTTGAAATGGTATTAAAAGTCAATACATGATGACATAATGTGTAACAAATAATTTATTTATTATTATGAATTATAACAATAAATCCGTAAATTACATGTAATACATTCCTTTCTTTAGCAATAATAGTCCATCAGGAGTGGGCCTTAGAATGTTACTGGACCCCCAGTACCTGGCGAAACCAAGGAGTGATCCGAATGGGATGGGAGTCTTTATATAACTAGGGAGGGGTCCCATTAATTTTTATCCAGAAGGGGGGGCCCTTTAAGGGGGAGTTAACCTAGGGAAAATTAGGGGTTTAAGGGGTAAAGATTCATAGTAAATTTATGCTTTTAAGTGTTTAAAGGTTTTAGTAAGTTTTGGGCCCAAATTGTCACGAATTTCTTTTATATTTTTTCTTTTGGAAATTAATAATTAGAACCCTAAAAAATTGAAAAAATTATTTTACTTTTTTGATAAAACTTAATAAAACTAAAAAATTATTAAAGTTTCGGTTGTAATAAACTAAAAAAACCCTTGTCAGAAATATGAAAACATTTGGTATATTGACCAAACAAAATTAGGAAAAATGTATATAACTTTCCCTGGTTTATTTATACACCATTAGTAATTTTTAGAAATTTTCTTACTTATATAAGATATCTTTAAACCAAATTTTTAATTTGATTATTAATGCCAATTAATAAAAAAAACAAAAAACCCAAACAAAAAACAAAAAAAAAAAAAAAAAAAAAAAAACCAAAAAAAAAAAAAAAAAAAAAAAAAAAAAAAAATAAACATACCTCTAAAATTATTAATTTCATTGTATTTTCTTAATCATAAAATGGCCAAAAATTGTAATAATTTTCTTTTTTTTACCCCTTAACTAAAATCGATAATTGGGATGAAATTTAAGGTAACCTCTAATATCTTTAAATGTTATTTGAATGTAATACAGCTTTTTTTGGCTAAATTTAAATTATACTGCTAAATCGTTTGTGCCAATTTTAAATGGTTTTATTTACCAACAAATTTGTTACCGTTTCCCTTTATATTTCTGTTTGTTTTTTGCTTCCTTTAATTTTTCCTCTTTTTCCCCATTTTTCCCCCCAAAAATTTTTTCTCCCCCCGGATTTTTATTTAAATTTTACATAACTCCCATGAACTCTGTAAAAAATCTAAGAACGAAAATGCCCCAAAAAGTCCTTCTCCCAATAGGGAGGACAGGAGATATTCCAAGACCTGCAGATCCAATCAAGCAACCATTATTAACTAAAATTAACTGAGACTACTTTGTTTATTATTTTCTTTCTTTAATCCATTATAATATATTTAATTCAATTCCTTTGTTTCTTTCTTATTCCTCAATAAAAAATATACTATCAATGTACATGACTAATTGTTCTATAGTTAAAAAAACGTTCTACAAAATTAAACTACTTTGAAATTGAAAGCCTTTAGATTTTACTATAATTATATAGACATGATTATTACATTGAATAACAAAGAAGGTTTAGCTTAAATTCTAGATATGGTAGAGAGATCATGGTCAGAGCTATACAGCTGCTGTAAGAATTGTCGAGTCATTATCTGTTCACCAATTATACTGATGGTAGCGGAAATCTTACATCATAATATAATATAACAAGCTAATAGTTGTTTTGAGCTCATTTGATTAGCAAAGAAAATATTTGTAACAATACATGTATCTATGCTCAAGATGATTGAATTCGTTTGTACAATACATTCGTTGTTGCATGTCCGTGAAAACAGATGATACATTGTCGTCAAGGTAACAAAAGATTAGCTTAAGCATCTGTTTGCTATACCACAACTTCTTCTTTTTAGCAAGTGTTTTGCATTTTTACTGTAAATGGAAGTAGAGGCTGAATGGATGGATGGATGGATGAATGGATGGAGGATGGAGGGAGGGAAGAATGAACGGATAGAGTTGACTGAGAATATGATAATTACATAAAGAGTATGATTGTTTAAAAAAAACAGAGAGAGGTCTCCTCTTCTATTACATTCAAATTAAACATAGGAATTTGATGATGTATTGATCTCGATATATTGGTACTATAATTGTTACATGATAAAATACGTCAGGGATGAAGCAGATATGGACTCTTACATAAATGTTGCGCATGTTTGGAACAGGTAACATGGCACCAATGACAAGCTTACCACATTTCATATTTAAATAATTCAATAATTCAAATTCAAATTAGACAAGTACGTGACCATTGATATTGATAATGCAGCTCATATGAACTGAAGATTAAGTCACATGATCAGTATTATGTTACAGATCACATGATTTAAGTGTTAAGATGAATGTTCAAATAATAATTCAAATAGCACCTGGAATTAATTTACAAAATACTATGTCTTGTAAACTATAAAGTGCAGCTAACAATTCGATGAAGTAACTTTGCGTAATATGTTGCATAAATTTGCTTAAAGATTTAGCAGCTGCAGGTGCTCTGCTGAGTAGAAGTAGTAGTATTTAATATAATTTAATGACCACATATAATTTTAATTTGTCTATTTCCCCTAGGTTTTCTTACAAGTGGCAGCCACTAAATCTATCACTTATTTCATAACTTTTCTCCTACTCCAAACCATACTCTCGGGACAGTTACAAAAATTGTTAGGATTAACCTGATAATGTAATTTGTAATTTCTAAGCATTTTGGTAACTATAAATATTCCTAATAGAGACATGTGAGTATATATTATAGCCATTGTGCTTGTACTAACTAGAGACTCCTTAGTGGCCAAGACTTTTAATGGATGCTTGTATTAATGATAGTTAGACGATTGAATGAATGGATGGATGGAATGGATGAACTCTTAATACTAGACTGCTATACTGATTTGTGGTTTTAGCAGGATATTGACTGTATTAATCACTAAGTGTAATAGTAACTAAGTCGGTCTAATCATGTGTACTAAGTTCCTCACATACTCAAATCAACATACTTTATATCTTGAGTGTCAGAAATCCATTGGTATTAGTAGCACCAAACGTATCATACCCTTCTTCTTCCTTATAAAACAAGATGATATCGTCTAATAGTGAGATATAGCCTATTTCAACGATATCAATGATGTATTAATCCTAGACAGCTATTCAGAAACACGTGTAGGAGGTTACCAAGTGAGCCAGATATCTTGGTAACTATTACATGTTTATATCCATTTACCTCGTGAGGTTTTGAACATTTACATATGAAGCTGTATAGGATACCTTTATAATTGAGAGCACAAGACTATTCATTGCAAGGTTTCTTAAACAACATACTTTTGTATTTCCAAGTAATTCATTTACTTTGTACCCATGATGAATGCTTCTGGAACTATTATGAATCACTTATATAGTTTACTGTTATTAATTCACAGTAGATTTGGCTCCACAGTACACGTCATATTAAAAATATTTATGTACTCGTTGTGACTGGCATGATCTTACAATGAGGTATGTATTGTGATATATACTAGTTGTATGATGACCAATTTGATATGTATTTGTGACATTATAGTAGATGTAGTTGACAATATTATATTTAAAAATATAACCAACTATTTTATTGCTAGTAATAAAAATATGATCAGTTTGAAGTAAAAGAGGTGGTTATATAGTTATATATACAAATATAGATCTAATAGTTTTTTAAGTGATAAATATATCAAATGTGTTTGGGTTAAAATGTTTGGGAAAAATGTTTTTTTCTTTCTTTTTACTTGGGGTTTTTCATAACATAACTGGATAATACTCTATACAGAAAACATACTGTTCCTGTGGTAAGAGAAAGATTCTTGATCAATGGACGTGATGGATGAAATGGATGGATGGATGAATGAATGGATGGATTAGTGGATGGATAATGAATGGATGGATTAGTGGATGAATGGATAAATGGATGGATGAATGAATGGATGAGATTGTGGATGGATGAATGGATGAATGGAATTACAATGAATTCTATTAAAGCACATGACTTGATATCCGTTATAGTGAATTTGTATGTAGGTCAAGATAAAGTTTTGATAGTACATAATGGTTATATAAAAGGGAAGACTTTTCTTCGTTAAGTTATTATCAATTTACTACCATCAGTGACATTTGATCTACACAAACATTACTCTAACTGAATAATTGTCTGTGGAATGATTACCACATCATGTAAAAGATGGTAATTATACATGTCCTCGGAGTACTCTCTTTTCAAGCTTTACTCATGTTGTATTCATTATTGATTATCATTAAGTGTAATTCCACCACAGAACATAAAACAAGTTTGTATAAATGACTAGTTTAGGATAAGTGGTCGTTTATTTATTTACCACTATAACAAAATTATAGTTAGTTATGATCTTTGTTATTTATGATATATATATACTTTACAAGGGCCTATATCATCTGATGATAAACTACCTTACACACGCACACACACGTTGCGCTGCCTTACATGGATGCACAACTAGTGTGAAACTTTAACACAACCACAGATCATTTAGTTTTAAGTCTGATCACACATTACATCATTTAAAGTTAAATGAATTAGTTAGTTGATCTACTAAAACTTTAAAATTACCTTATATTGATAATACACATAGTGAATGTGTTTGTAACTAGGAAGACAGCCAGTCTGACTATTTATTCCTAAGCCTCATTAAACACCACACCTACACAACATGTGCTGTATTAGTCTATACGACTAGCCTTAAAATTTACTAGAACTTAATAGAATTAACAAGAGCATTCTACAATCCTTACTAAATAAATGGAGACCTTCGTTTGTTAAAGAAAGCTATTAGTTAATATTCACACTATATGAACTCCCTGTATCAGATAGTGACTTAATATAACACAGTAATAATGTACTTATGAGCACATTATACAAATATAATTGGACACTTATATTTAGTACGTGTTCAATTATGAAACACAACTATAGTTTGTGGAGACATACTACAAATTCTTCTAAAAATCTTCAAAGAATGCTTTTTGTACAACTATCATTGCACGCTGAGTCCTGCATGTGAAATAAGGACATTCTTCACCTTATTAGACTAGATCCAGTTTCTTTTCCCCTCAATTTTATTGAGTCAGATAACAGGTTATATACCACATGTTACTATCATTTATCATTGTAGGTGAACACACGAACCACTTACCAGCGACTGTACCATCCCACCACGTTGTAGTCTCATCTTGTGTGTCCAGCGTAATGGATCAACCACACCCTCCTTTCATACTGTACGGGATTAAAAAAAAAATAGTAATATTTACATGAAGAATTATCTACTACTGTACAGTTGACAACTCAATAAAAACAGCTAATTGCTACTGTTTTTATAATCATTGTAAGTACACAGTACAAAAATTTAATGGTTATGTAGTTCAATTTTAATGTGATATTGTTGTGTGCTGCTGGCTGTTATTATTATTACATTCCCCAAGCCACATTATCCATTCTAATACACTAACCATTTCTCAGAACATCTCAACTATTATATCTCAATTACAAGGTGATTTTTGATGTAATTTGTTTGTTTTTGGTTTAGGGAAATCTGGCAGCCCTAAATTGGTTTCAAATTCAAAAGTTAGCAGTAACTGTCAATGTTATTATTTTATTTTACAGTTTCCTTTGAACAAAGTAAATAAAAATTGTAAGGGAAAATTGACAGGAACTAGTGGGAAAACTATCCCCAATGTACCATAATATCTTGGTGGTTTAATAACACACACTAACTTGTAAGTAATGAACTGGAACAAATGTCCTGAATATAGAGGGTGTTATAATTTAGAATGATAAATATGAGAGTTCTATAGGCTCTATTGATCATGTATTACACACAAACAAGGTTGTCATATGACATCACTTTTCTATACAGTTTAAAATCAATTGTATATTGCTAAGAGACGCACAATATATACTACCATCATTGAAATGTGACTGTATCATTTTATGATATGATGGTACTAAGAGACAGCATTCGAAAGGCATCTCTTTAGTTCTAGATGATGACAGAGCTAGCACAGATCTTAGGTCATGGCATTAGAAAGGCATTTCTTTAGTTCTAGATGATGACAGAGCTAGCACAGATCTTAGGTCATGGCATTAGAAAGGCATTTCTTTAGTTCTAGATGATGACAGAGCTAGCGAAATCTTAGGTCATGGCATTAGAAAGGCATTCTTTAGTTCTAGATGATGACAGAGCTAGCGCAAATCTTAGGTCATGGCATTAGAAAGGCATCTCTTTAGTTCTAGATGATGACAGAGCTAGCGGAAAATCTTAGGTCATGGCATTAGAAAGGCATCTCTTAGTTCTAGATGATGACAGAGCTAGCGGAAATCTTAGGTCATGGCATTAGAAAGGCATCTCTTTTAGTTCTAGATGATGACAGAGCTAGCGCAAATCTTAGGTCATGGCATTAGAAAGGCATCTCTTTAGTTCTAGATAATGGCAGAGCTAGCATAGATCTTAGGTCATGGCATTAGAAAGGCATCACTTTAGTTCTAGATAATGGCAGAACTCAGTAACACAAAATCTTAGGTCACTGTTATGGTACAAACTACCGCAATTATGAGTGGAGCTGTCTTACACAACTCAATACCCTAAAATCTTTTAAATCATGGTTTATGTTCTTATAAATATTGCAGGTGTTACATAGCAGCTGTCTTTATGTACACAAAAATCAAAGACATTCATAACAGATAGGCTATATACCATCTGGAAAATTCTCATCACTAACTGAATAGGAGTCGATACAGTAATATTAACAGTTGTGGTTTTCCTCTAATTACAACATTATAATTAAAACATCAATTAACAGATATCAAATTCGTACTACATTATTGTGTTAATTAGTAAGTTAATTACCGAGTGCCACTGTCAAACTTTCCCCCCCTCCCCCAATGTCTGTCTATACTACGTAACAAACTATCATAACAGATAGGGGAACTCCGTGGAATTCATAAACAACACACTTAATTACCTGACGAACTATATTAAGGTCAAGACCAATGTAGGTTCCACTTCGTCCTAGTCCGGCACTGTAATGAAAGAGAGAGAGAGAGAGAGAGAAAGAAGAGAGAGAGGGAGAGGAGAGTGAGGGAGGGAGGGAGGAGAGAGAGAGAGAGAGAGGAGAGAGAGAGAGAGAGAAGATAGAGAGAGAGGAGAGAGGAGAGAGAGAGTGAACAAGTTGTTTGCTGTATGTGTGTTTTCAAACATTGATCAAAAACAGTCACAACATCTTATAAATAATATAACTCAATCAACTCCAGTCATGTCTAGAACTAATCTACACATGTACATAATATGAATTGATGAGATTCTAAAATATTTTAAAAGAAACTATAAAAATCAATAGTCACTTGGAAGACAATCAAGTCAAAGGAGACAGTCTTTACAAAATTGCAAAAAAGGTTTTATTTATTAGATATATGTATATATATTTACAAGATAGCAACACATTAAGGTTATATAAAACTAGTTAATACAATCTATGAAGCTTTTTGGGCAAGATGTGTTTTTTGACCAAAGTAACTATGAATTTAGCTAAATGACTACCAGTTTATATGGACAGACTACAATCTAGAACACAAGATATCATTTGGACTGATCTTTGATGAGTTAATTACTGCCTGGCTTATGGATGAACGCGGTCTTTTGATACACAGGATATCAATGTAGACAATTTGACTGATCTTGTGACGGAAATCAGTTATGTTTACAAACTCTTATCATTTAACAGAGGATATCATTATGATATTATTGTGCACATTTCTAATGGAAAAAATAGATTTTTAATTATCTAATTTGAGTCCTACAGTACCACCCAGAAGTACATATGCAATATTTCCTATAAAACAGCTGTAGATAACTATCTTTCTACTGTGTTAGCCTCGTCTGTCTTCCCACTGGCTCAATTTGTACAGACAACTTTTAACACTGCTAGTATTACTTTAGTTAGTTAATAGTTACGGTTGCTAGGAAACAAAGAGAGGAATGCTACTCTCCCCCACATGGATGACTGCTTTTAAAGCTCTGGACTGGCCTTATTTTTTTAAATTGTGTGTGTGTGTGTGTGTGTGTGTGCAAGAGAGAGCTGTCAGAATATAAACAATTGTGAAGAAGTCAAAGTTTTTAAAAGAGGCATTTGTTTGTGTGAGAGAGAGTGAAAATGTCTTTACCAGTTAGGCAACTATTGCTAGTAATCCTCATCATTGTGGGAATGGATGCTGGATATAATGATTCTCTATGCAGAAGATGGAACTCTGATTGCAAAAATTCAAGAAACATTGTAATATCACTGCAACTCGAGGTACTCCAACTAATATAACAACATCTCCTGTTTCCAAACATCTTTTCCACTTCAAGTCCACCTTCCACTGTCTCAAATATGAAAATTCAAATGCTATTAAGGTTTGGAGAAGCTGCTGTGACCTGACCAAGTCAATACCAAATGCTTCAACCAGGTATTTATACGAAATCCAGAGCAGTGTAGGTCTTTTCAGTCAAAGTGGGCTTATTGTGATACAAAAGATAATGAAGGAGTTTGATGGTTCATCATGAAAAGAATTAATGGTACACTTTCGTTTAATCGCAGCTGGAAGGAATATGGAAAATGGCTTTGGTAGTCTTTCTGGTGAATTCTGGTATGGGCTTAGTAAAGTTCATTCCTTTACCAAATCAGGTGATTGGGAACTTCAAGTGAAACTTAATTACAACAAAAAATGAGAAGTAACAGCAAATTATTCTAACTTTCGTGTCAAAGGATGGGCCAAGTATTATAGTCTTGATGTAGAAGGTCACAGTGGTGTAACAGACTTTTTAACACAATTCTCAACGAAAATTTTACAAACTTATGATGAAACTACAATCTAAAATCAGGACAATATAATTGTGCCATTACAAACCAAAGCCGGCTGGTGGTATACTGACCACTGTTTCGCTGACACAAAGGCTTTAACTTTTAAACCGCCAGTTTTGTCGAGGCAAATTGGATTGGGTAATCAATTCTGAAACTAACATTATATTCGAGAAATAGAGATGAAGATAAGACAAAAAAATTGTTTACAGAGACGACAGCTCATCAAAGTAGAAGAAATTCGATACCATAAAGTTAGTGATGTTTATATTTGAGTTGTTTATCACTCAACAAAATTTCATTGCCATCTCAACAACATTAATTTATATATATTTTTTTCTACTAAATGCTGCTATGTATTCTGTTATTAAAATGTGCGCTCTGATGACTACATATTTTAAATATCATGGCACTATATCATTCTATTTATATCATAGACTATTCTTATCTTGCATGTGAAAAGACCACTACTAAACCATTTCAGTTTTATTTCATATTAAATTATTTCTGTTAACTCTACTTCCTTAAATTAGAGCTGCAAATTTTCCTAAAAATCACTTTTGAATTAACAAAGTATGTATCCTTTTTTACTATGTCCTTTTCTCTCTCATGTCAGTAAATAGAATGTAATATGCATCATAGCATTCAAATTCCTTTGAAAATTGATCTCAATTTTTATAGATCTTACTTGTCTTCAAATTATTTATTATTATTTTAATTCATTGCAAATTTTTGACTGGATATCATTTTAAATAATTATAAAATTAGCCAAAAATTTGAAGAATCTGAGGTTACTAATGGTAGCTATCCTGAGGTCACTGCAGTAAGTACTGATGTTTGCTAGTTAGTAGAGGTATTCTTGTGGTAATAAAAAGTAACTATTTCTAGTTTACAATGAGAATACCACAGTTGTAATATAGTATATAGATTTGTGTGGAAATAAATATTAGATGTGGATTTTACATTATAAACAAAGTTGTGTAGGAGATAATTGAATGTAGGAACCATATCACTAAATAGCATCAAACAGGTAACCAGAAGGATGACAGCTACACACTATGTTACACACAATTAAGCAAATAACATAAGGCTGTTTTGGATGTGTGTGAGTGTGTGTGTGTGTGTGTGTGTGTGTGTGTAAGTTCATTGACTTACATAATAGCAATCACCTGATTGAATAGTAATATTGCTATCCAGCATTATATACTGGTACAAGGAAACCAGGTTACTCAATTGATCATAAAGATACCAATTTCCATGTCCTTTTGACCTATCTAGTATTATCCTGTTTATTAGTACATGTATATGTACTAATTAAAACTTATATGTACTGGTATGCTCACTGGTGTGCGTATTCAGTGTGAAGTGAGATGACATTCCAATTCAAAAGCATTTACAAGTTCACATGTATTTCTTGTAGAAATTCAAAATTCAATTAAATGTACAAATTCAAATACATGTAACATGTACACGTTCGCATGTTATTCTTGTACACAATAGTAAAAATCATAATACCATTAAATTATTTAATTTCCTTGTTTTGATAGCTGAATAAATAAGTAGTAATAGAATACAGAATGGGTAAGGATGGGGGTGTCTCTATAACAGCGAAACATATCTTTTAACACTGTGACAACAGTAACCTTTTATCTCTCAAACGTAATATACACGCCTCCAATGTTTACACATGTTAGCATGTCACATGTACATTACGTTACTGCAATGGACCAAAAGGAGGGTCCAGTGGTTCGGTTCATTTCCACAGCTTCTCGTAATTCAAGAATTGGGTTGGTCTCATAGGAACACCTATGGGAACATGATAACACAACAATAGGTTTAATAACATGAACACACACACACAATGGTATGAATATTTACTTGGTATTGTTTTTGGTTGGTAACATAAACAACTCTTAGAAATAAGTGTATTAGACATCTACAAATAATAATACTTTGTATTTACCTAACAGGATAAACTTATTTCTTCTCTCTCTCTCTCTCATCTCTCTCTCTTCTCTCTCTCTCTCCTCTCCTCTTTCTCTCTCGCTCCCCCCCCCTCTCTCTCTCTTCCCTCCCTCCTCTCTCTCTTTCTTCCTCTGATCTCTCAATACTCTGCTATAAAAAAAGTTATGCTGGTCCTCCTTTTTCATCCAAGGTTGAATTTGCAAAGCAGCCAAGGATTTTTGCTTCCACACACAAACACATACTAATATACTAATATACATATAGTATATAACAGTAGCTATCATTACAATTAACATCAACTCTTTGATCAATTAATGTCTACTATTTTAGTAAAAATACACCAGGACAA
>NW_024533594.1:0-36162 GCF_016097555.1 Gigantopelta aegis | reverse complement strand
TACCCGCTTCACAGTCATAGCAAAATCCAGAAAGACCAGAAATAATGGACTATGTATTAAAAATTTAAAATATTGTAACATGTCTTATTTGTTTTAGAAAAATAGGTTAGTAGAAAGAATAAAACTGATGTAGTATATTAAGGTGTCCCAATTCTCCACTATCACTCTTACTAACTAGTAGACAGTGAGTGTATCAGTTTGACATTATGATGTGTACACTGAACATAAAAGGGAGGAAATGTCATGTGTTGTTGTAATACCCATATAACTGATGATCACTGACATCAATGACTGTAACACAATCAGGTTGGACCATATTAACGGACCAGCTAAAGTGACACCTAATATTGAAGAGTATATTATTAGAGGAGATATTTACATTTACAATGTAGGATCATGTTAAAACTACAGCTGTCATGGGTATTGGCTCTTTGTCATATACTTTAACTTACTTCTACCTTATTATTTATTTTTCTTATAAGATCTTGTTGTTCCTTTTATCTCTCTGCTTAGCAGCTGTCATAATGTAAAATCATTATCAGATGATGTATTGTCGTAATTGGCTTTTCAGGACCGCAAAGGTGAACATCAGAAAGCCAGAGATCCTACTTATTGTTTGTCCGAAAATGCAGAGCTTATTCCAAAAGATCTGACAAATGGACTATTAATTAGGTACATAATCATAAGGTAAGGTAATACTTATCATGCTCTATTAAATGCACATAATCATAATATAATAAAACTTTATGCTACTAATTATATTTAAGTGACAAGTAGTGGAGTCATTTATACTTCATTATGCCTACATAATAAAGAAGTCCTATATAATATAATAAGGATGTTAGTATGGTAACAATGGGTCTCAACCACACCCTTTTTTAGACCCCTTCCACTTTGTGAGGTGTGGATCATATGTAAGAGCTTTTTATAAAGACTTCTGTGATATAGAAAAAGTCAAGCACATAAAATGTTTCTGTTCAGAAGAATGTTTTGTTAGCTCTTAGTAAACTATGTCATTATGGCGTTATGTAACCTATTCAGATCAAGTAGAATATTTGCATTTAGACCAAAATAGTGTAAACTTTAAAGCCTCAGATGTGCTATCCATACCTTGTCAAGTTACATTCTCTTAATCTCTTCCTTCCAAACCTTGTAGTTCTTGATTAATGTGATACAAATACTCTTTAAAAAATAGACCCGTATTGTAGGCAAATAAAAATGATGTAATGAATGTTCTCTCCCAACAACTCAATGTAGGATTTCCATACATAGAGAATAAGACTCCTGACAAATCTTTCATTGTAAGTTTAGACAGAGAGAGATTCTATATTAACAGTGTATATGTTGATGGAAATAGGCTAGTTATATACAGGTACTTCTGTCATTAACCAAACCATTAACATGCTACATATACATTATTTCATAATCTAATATCATCAATTTACCACAAAATCTTGTAATAGTTACCTCCTAAATTTATTACATTTCAAAGCATATAATATCATTTTTTCACAATGGAGATAGATATATCCCTATAGAAAATAAAATAGACAGGTTATAATTGAACTGATACTGTACACACACATGCATATATATATACTCATGTATAGAAGGTACATTTTTAATAATGACTTGTCTTTTTTGAATCAAGCCTAGAAACTCAGTACAGTAAACCTAAAAGTAGATGTAAAAAATAATATCTGAAGCAGTTATCATCAGTTGTTCAATTAATACATCAAACCTTTTTACAAATTAATCCAACCTCCTATGATCCTGTCCATCTAATAATCATAATCCATACATGTGTCTCTCTATTCAGCCATCAAACTAATTTAAAACATACTTGGTACCCACTCAAAATTATATTGTGAGTATAATAGTTGAAAAAGGCTTAGGTAGAGGGCTATTCTGTGAGCATAAATAATAGCTGGACTCACTGAAAGCATTTTCCTATGCTGCATAAAAAATAAATAGATATAATAGTGACCACTATGTACCATGTAACTAACTGCATATAATTCATTGGTTTGCATATGTACAATCAGTGGTTACCATATGTGTGTTAATTTTTTTGTGGTCATTAACAATAGTCACATACAACATAAATATAATGAAGAAATACCACATACAAAATGTTATAGTTATATTATTAATAGACATACAAATATATTAACATGTGGTCCAAACCCAAAATTAAGACTGCTGGCACACACAGCATGGCCAGGCAATAAAAGGTTTTATAGTTTAACACTTTGAAGACTATTGTCTTTAATATAAGCACGTTATCAATACAGAGGCTAAATAATGTACTAACAGGATTCCAGCATTAAATATATGTACAGGTAATTTGGAATATATCATTGGTTAAAATTATTGTAATCATAATATTATGTTTAAATGACTCCCTTAGTAGTTCAACTTTCTTGAGATAAACTCATATCTTAAGTCCTTACTAAAGCATGAAAATGATATTCTTTAATATTTGCCTTGCTTAATGTCAATAAACATTAATTTTAAATTAAATTGACAAAGAACTTTAAAATGTGGACTGTGTGTACCAAGTAATTATCATGCTGATTATGTATCATCTTTAAAGTCAAGCAATGTATTTCTGTATATGTAATGTATAGTTATAATGTTTAATATAATATGTGTATGTAAATTTTAACCTTTTGACAATATCTTAGAAATAGAGTGAGAGACAGAGGGTAGGATTGAAGTTAAAGTTGGAGGGGGGACCTTTATTTTAGCGATATATTATTATAAACATCAAAACATTGACCAAAAATTAATATTCGTCTGTTTTCACACTTCATCAAAACATGCATTGATATGCATTGACACCATTAATACTTGGTTATAGCAATTACCTTTTACAGAAGGTAACCCTGACCAGACCATAATGTGGTGGTACTGATTGTTAATGTACACAAATAAACCACAGTAACAAATTCAGTCAAGAGGTATGTGTGTTACATAGTCTTGAGTGCAAATAAGGGGTGCTAGCTCCCTGATTTCAAGTGGTGGGGCTTCACCCCTAACCCCCCTGCCCCCCCCCCTTCCCCCTCCTTACCTACCCCTATGGTGAGAGATTATGTCTTTATGTCTTTCCGTCTATTTCCTTTAGACACTAAATTTACTGAATGAGATGAGGAAGATAAAATATATAGAAGAAAGACAAATAAATAATAATAAACAACATTCTAAAATAGGAAGGGAAACATGTAGTAACATTACAATGTCAATACACATGTAACAGTGTACTCATCAAAAATACATATACTTAATAAAGACTATAATTGTACCGTAACAATGTATATGAGTATTGAATGCACTTTTATAAATAGGTTTATTACATATGATAATATTTAACTGAGGTCATTTTAGTCTGTATGAAAGACAGTTACTACAATATAGGCATAATTTAAAAAAAAGATTGGGTGGGTGCGCCTCAAAATCCGTATTTGCATTGTTAAAATCTTTAAAATCAGTAGATTCAGCGAACCTGAGAATAATCAATGACAGAATAAGCTCAAGCTTTAAAAGACGTTTTTTATAAATAAATTGGCCAGGTACTGTAAAGAAAGTGGCTAGAATTGATGGACCTGTTACATGTAGTCATTTATACCTCAAGATGATTTAAAACTGTATAAGAAGGAAATTAGTTTAATAATATCTTTTATCTGTTTGTTTATCCATATAATCACAGTTGTGTTTCTCTTGGTATATTACTGATCTTCTAAAAGACCTGTTTGAATACAAAAGTATAAATGAATGTAATTTAAGTTAGTTTATCTTTAATTTAGACCATTTTCTTTCTTCAACAAGATTCCAAAGAATTTAGTCTAAATTTATATCAACAATTTTATATCAATAGGATGATTTCTATATACAAGTACATCATCTATTTTATGAATTATTAACACAATACATGTAAGACAAACACCAAGTACTCTACATTATGTTGGCATATATAGAGATATACTTTTTAAATAGCAAGTTTCGTTTCCAAACCGACTAGATGTCTGATAGATGTATACAGACTTCTAATTATTAAATCAAGATATATGATGGTTCAGATATAGATAACATATTTTACATACTAGCTGGGCTTCCCCAGTTATCTCACTAGTTCTTCAACATGTGTTGATTTGTTATCGGTTTAGAATCATGGACCAATGGGACACTTAACAATTTAGAAGGCAGCAAGGCCTAATAAAGGTCTCACATATGCTCACTCAGGCTTCAGAGTGATGACTTACACGTTTTAAAAGATAACGGTAGTTTCCTTAGTCTTGGACTAATTCTATTCACCAGTCTATTTATTTGGCCATCAAATCCTAACCATTCATCTCTAGCTCTCACTATCTCTTCTATATTCCTACATATGCTATTCTACCTCTTTGGTCTTGTCATA
Source organism: Gigantopelta aegis (assembly GCF_016097555.1). Classification (NCBI taxonomy): domain Eukaryota; kingdom Metazoa; phylum Mollusca; class Gastropoda; order Neomphalida; family Peltospiridae; genus Gigantopelta; species Gigantopelta aegis. Next base: position 31,745 of record NW_024533594.1, on the reverse strand, counting down.
ACTTGAGTTAGTGGGTGTATGTAAAGTTATATTACTCATCTGGCTATGTGACAAAAATTAAATCAAAAATTAAAAAAATTATAAGATTAACTGTATATAAACAAATTTATCACTATCTATAATGTAACCTAGATAATTAGTAGGACATAAAAATTATTTTTTTAGTAATGAGGATATGCATAAAAATTCAAATGTGTTTGTAGATTAGAATTATTTATATTATATGGCATTGCATTAAATAAGTCATTAGGATTGAATGCTTTAAAAAGAATCAACACCACCTGCAGTTGTGTCACTGGTCAATATCATCTTAACCTTCTTTTTTTTTGTGTATCATTTGTCATCTAGTATAATTCCTGCATTTATGCATATTCCTGTAGCAGTTGTCTTTCAGTATATTTCTGAATGATCAATCTCTCCTTAACATCGGATAGTTTCATTACGTGTCTATATTTGTATTTTATAGCAGAATAGTGTTTAAACCAATAACTGTAATGAAAACAACACCTGTCTTAACAAACATAATACTCCCCCAACTGCATCCTAATGATGAGCTTGCCATAGTTAGGTGTACACAATAAATACTATTAGTTCATGTACCATATTCCAATTAACAATCCTTGCATAGTACGTAGGACTTGAGCTAGAATAAACTCACAACTTGTGAGTGAACTAGCAAAATACTGACACCACGCAAAAATTGAGGAGCAGCCATGACTATAGAAAGGTAGGGTGATAACTCTGAGGGTTTTTTTTTTCGTGCATTTTGAAAGGATATGGTTGTTGACCAAATGTCCAACAAAATCATTGATAATAAAGGCATTTCTGATATCTAGTAGTGACATGAAAATAGCTTTTAAACAATTGTTATTATGGACTCTACTAATAAAGACTGCTAGTCCAATCATATACGTTTCAACATATAGGAAGCATTAGAGAAGAAAGGAACTATTATGAATGGATGGATAGGAACAGCAAATGCAATAAAAAGACATGGAACTGTTAGAGGATATGTCAGTAGGAGATTTCTGTGTGAAACTATTTGGACTATCTTTTTATAAGAACTAAATAGTGATGCACAGATTTTTCGATTAGTGTCAATAAATCCAGGATCCAAATGTTCCTAAAAACAAGACTAAGTATTGTAGAAAAAGCTTTTAACATCTTCTACTTGTACAGTAGTAAATGGTCCTCCAATCTCTCTTTACATAGGTCAAGTCTTGAGGGAGGGAGGACTCTCCATAGTAAAGGCACTAGGTCTCTTCTGGTTGTTTGTGAGTCCAAAGCATACATCATTACTCTCCAGATTTAGAGTTTGATAGGATTGTATTGTGTTGAGCTGGCTCAATAACCTAAATGATGTTTGCAACAACAAAACAGACAAGACTCCAATCATGACAATGAAGTACGCCGGAACCAAAAATAAAACCAAAGAAGTAAAAAAAAAAGTGTTTTATAAAACAGTAGCTCTTATAATTGAGTGCATTAAACAAAATGAAAGCAACTAAAAAAAAGCCCAGATATAAAACCCAATAAACAAAAACTACTTAAACTCTTGAGATGATGCAAACTGAAGTTGATCAGTACCAAATTGGATAAAATTAGCTTCAAATATACCCATATCCAAATAAGGAATGGAAACCTACAATCTAACAATATACCAACTACAGTAATACTATTTAGATGTACAAAATATAGAAGAATCACAAATGTAACAATTCCAATAAAGAATCCAACAAATAGTAGTATTATTTCCAACCAGTAGAATTTTATCTCATCCATTTCTCACCCCCTAAACAAACCAAGTAGAGGATATAAAAGAGAAAAGTGGAAAAAAAAAACTGATTCCAGCAAATATGACATATGAGTAATTATCAACGAAAGTTGGGAAAAGTCCTGTAATATAAGAATTACCTAGTTGTTAGTAAGATACTTGTTGCCAGTATCACAAGAGCTCTCTTTAGAACTAACACAAACGTTCTTGTAGCTCATCTCTGTTTATCTTATAGTTTAATAAGTGAGCGGATTGGTATAGTACACCAGAAAATCAGTTTTTAAAAAATAGAGCTAGAGCTGAAAACAACTCATGTATACTACTATTAAGAAGGTATAATATAGTATATATATATAGATATTATATATATATATATATATATATGCATATGATGAAAGTGAATAGAATAACTGTAACTTTCAATCTATTACACTAATATCCTTTCAATAACTGTTAAAAATGACTAGAGGGCTTATTTAAAACATACTTACATTTATCACAGTTAACAAGACTAACAACAACGTTAAAAAGTATTTTCAAAGTGGCCAACTTAACTTTAGTAGATAGTGAAATTGTTTTTCTTTTTACTTTTGTTTTTCAACACATAAAAAAAAACAAACAATTATATTGAGCAGAGCTTTTTGAATGTTTTAGAAAAAAAATGATAAATTATTCTTAAAACGCTATAATGCTTTTCTATAGAATTTTTTTAAAAAAAATAGAAGGATCTTGAAAAAATATATAACACACACTCAACTCAGGAAGGATTTATAATTTGGGTCCGTATTCAGTGCGAGTATAATCTAGCAATGTTAGTAGTATTAGATAGTAATAATATAGTGATTGCTGGACTCTGTTCAAACCAGTTAGTGATCCATAGAAAGTAAAGATCCATTAGAAAAATATATATGATATATTAACATGAACAATAATTACATAACAGTCAAACTAGAAAGAATTATAAATAATTATTAGAGTCAACAACACCCCCCCTCCCCGGGTGTTGTTGACCCTAATATTCATTTTTAGTATATCTTTAGTACCACTAGTCAAGATATACTAAAAATCTTTGAAGTTATAAACTGTAACATAATTTATTCTCACTAATTACTATACATGGTAATTAGTACAATGTATTGAAACTAACTCAACTTGGTTTTCTTCAAATGAGAACTTCCTTCATCAATTGTCTCCATTACTGTAACATGGCTCTGAACTTTTAATGGTTCAAAGTGACTCATTTTGATGGGTTACTATGGAAGATTTTAAATAATCTGTGTGTTTCTAGATATTCCTCTAACAACTGTGGGTTAGTTTGGAGTGATCACAGTAGTGGAAGGATAGACTCTTCCTCTGTCTATTGTAGCTCCACATGATATTGACTAGTCTTAACTTCTTCCTCAATGTCAACCATAGCAAAGTTGTATTCTGTTAATCCATCCAGCGATCCTTATATTATTATATCTACCTACCATGTTAATATTAATTAAGCAATATTATAATATTTGTCAGGAAATGTTGTAGGATAATTTAATTATAATTGATTATTTTAGGGATCTTAGCTCGCTAGATTTATAACTTTACACAAGTGTGGGTCCGTCTAATATATTTTGATAATATATCTTTTAAAATGCACCCAGTCAAAAGGTAATTTTAGATTCATTATTGAGACATCTAGCTTGATTGATGAATAGATAGATAGCTTGATGGGATGGATGGATGGAGGGATAGAAACAGATGGATAGATTGATGGATAGATCAATCAATAGATTAGATAGGTAGATAGATTAGGTAAAAGATTTTTAATATGGGAGAAGGATAAATACATGAACTGACATACAATTAAAGTAAGTTAACTAAAAACAAATTTGTAAACAACAGATTTTTTATTAATGTATAAAATATTATATAATTATATATATATATATATATATATATATATAAATGATATTGATAATGTATTGTATAATTATTAGTTATTTGTAATTTGCAAATTAATTATGGACACCGCATTATATCCTACAAGGAAACAGTAGTTTTGTCTTTCAGTATATTCTGTAATGATCAATCTTTCATTAACATCAGATAGTTCATTACATTGTCTATATTTATATTTATATTAGCAGCAACAGTGTAAACAATTACTGAAATGAAAACAAATACGTGTCTTAATAGCATAATACTACCAACTGCATCCTAATGGTGAGATTTCCATTGTTAGTTGTATGCAACAACACTTTTCTTATGTACCATATTCCAATTAACAATCCTTGCATAGTATGAGGACTTGAGCTTGAATAATTTTAAAACTCATGAATTGATTAAAAAAATGCTAAAAACCGCCACAAACTAACGACAGCCATTATATAGAAAGGTAATGTAATTATATCTGATTGTAGTTCATTTTAAATGATTATATATATGTTCTCCTCTCCTCTTTGCTAAAACATGTGCCAATGAATACAGAAGACCAAAACAAAGTTCTCTTCTTGTGGTGGAACTCCTGCTATAGCATGAGAAAGAATTTTGCTTTAATTAGTTTATTACAGAGTGGTGTGCTAATCAGAAGTGTTTGTTGAGTTCCATAGAAGAAGTGGTGATATTGTTTTAAATAACCAGTAACCACTAGATCCAAACAATTTCTATTAAAAAGCTACAAGCTAAGCTACCTAGGACAAGAAGTTGAAGGAACAGTGTGTCTGTCTGTCTGTGATACATTCAGCAAACAACACTATCACAAATGTGTTTATAGCTACAAAGACTTGGTATATTGTACTATGAAGAATTGTTTTTCTTTTCTAATAGATTATTCGGGTTCAAGAATGCTCTTAAAGAAGGATTTGTCAAAGATAAATGCACCAAACTCTCCATTTCTGGTGCCACAGGAAGTGGAAAATCATGTGTTATGAAGCTATTACTTAATGAGGATGAGGATCCCACCTCATGATCATGACACAGTATCCACTACAGTACCTGAAGTAAGAATGGTAACAACTACACCCTATAAAGTTGAATAAAATACCCAGTCTTGGAGTAAGATAGATCTTGATTTATAAAGGAGTATCTGGGTCTATTTGGGTTATTAAAATTTCATCATCTATTACTTAGTAGTTATAATAGTTTAACAATTTTAAACTTTTACTAACCAAACAACAAGACATGTTCTAGTCCCTGAACTGCTCTGAGTGACTGCATCATCTGGATTGCTATGCCGGAAAAACCTATACACATGGGAAACAAAAAGCAGCAATCCAAGCTTTTAGATATTCAAAGCCATGGAAACTGTTGGTACCATCTAGGTTGAAACGATCGACTACCCTTTCCAAAAACAGAAAGTGGAAATCAATGCGGACTGATTGAGTAGGTTTTTTTTAATTTTTCTTTAGCTATGTCTGCAGGATCTCTGGCTTGAGCTTGATGCTAACATGGACATGTATGTTAACTTCTGGTATTGTGGGGTATATTACAGACTCTCTAGATCAACACCACAACATCTGTATCTGTACAGTACAAGAAAAGTAGAAAGAATAATTTCAAATACTTTGTTATTAAATTTACACCTAACCATCTTGATCATTAATCTTCTAATTCTCTTTCAATTTCTTCATTGCTGTCATTTCCACTGTCATCTTCCTCACTCTCTGGAAAAATTGTATCCTTTTTTTGATGAACCTACACCACTACTGGTACTATACTAGAAGCCCAAAAGTATTTAAGAGTTCTTTTCAATATATCTGGCAACTCAGTCTGACTCAGATCACAGTTCACAAAATGATCAAAACTCTACAATAGAGATGCTAATTGCTAACTGTGAAGTCATACATGTGGATTGGCATGTGTTAGTGGTTAATTAGATTATGAATTTTATTTTGGTTAAAATTCAAAAGCAATGAATTTATTTTTGAAAAAATATAATTAATTTTGCTCTTGTCAAGTTTACTCAGGCAAAGCCCATGCTGGCCCGGGTCTAAATACGCTATGATGGTTTGCTGAAGACATTGTGCACTATTTAGTACAAAGATGTAAAGATAATTTCTTTAATTCATCTGCATTTTTTGAAGGATATTGCCATCTGTTCAAACTATCTTCAGACCCTCTATCCCCTCAGAATACTGTACAGTTAAAAATGAGATCCTACATAAGTTACACAGTATAGAGGAGTCTCCTCAGCTAATTAAGTCACAATGGATATATGCAGTACACTCTGGAGGTCAAGCTGCTTATCTAGACATTGCTCCTGCATTGCTACATTATACTTCAGTGAACATACTCACACATAAGCTAAATGAAAAATTTAAAGACAAATGTAAGTTTTGTTACAGCATTGATGGATGTCAAATAAACAAACCAGAGGGACGAAACATTACACACCTGCATCTTCAAGTTTTGACTCAGCTGTGGATAATTAGTTTTAAGGAGATCTCTGATCACTAATATCTGGGATATCAGTTCTATAAGACACAACAGGTAAAGTAAAGAGCTTATCTTTTCTCATTATGTGGTCACAATAATACTATTGTTTATTGTATGTTAGTTTTGTGTTGACTTTAACTGACTAAATTCTAGTGACATTGTGTTTTTCAATTTTGTGTCAATCATTTTTGAACCTATATTATAATTATATATTCTTACATAGATTTTGTATAGCAATGATAGCTTGTAGAGGCATGTCATAATATTTTACATTTTTATTACTTTTCACTTTCGCCACATTTGATTGATTCCACTTTCTTCTCTTGTTATTATTTCTACATTCAGTGACTTTATTTCCACTTGTAATGCTTCTCATCTTTTCTTGTTTGTCTTCTAATAGTTTTACAGTTACTATTGAACATAAGAATATACCAGTATAATGTGTGCAAACTATTAACAGTACTGTAGCTCACTTTCTTATGCTGGTCAAACTGTTCAATTTCTAATGTCTTAGCTTTATTCATTCTATCCATAGTTTTCAGCTTCTCTGTTTATATTAGGTACATAGATATATCTCTATTAAAGTACAAGTACCTGATAACAGTAGTGTCTGGTTGATGATTGTTCTTGTGGTCCTTCTCTTTCCATACTGTGTGCTAGTAAATAACAAAATTTTCATATTATAGCAAAGAGCTAATTATCATAGCCTCCTATGCAGTGAAGGCATAAATTAATTAATCAGAGTTTAAAATGTAATTATGATGATCTGAGAGCAAGCAAGAAGCTATGGATGACACAATGTAGTATAGGTCAGAGTACATATATAATTACATATAAAATATTAACTTTGTTTTGTGTCTTCTCTCTTTAAAAGTTCTTTAAGAGCATCCTCTTTTATTTGTAGCAACTTAACAAGTAGAGATACTTCTGGTTCGTCAGAACATAATCTAATATAGGACATAAGTGAGAATGCATTCATGAATAAGACTTACAACATAGACACTAGATCAACATTAACTTTGTAAGAATCGGTAGACTTGTTCCATTCAATGTAAGTGAACACAATGGATTCAGGAGAGCTTTTCCCCAATACTACCATGGGAAAAACTAAATACTAATTCATACAGACTTCATTGTAATCATGGAAGTGTAAGATAGCACAACTTTGAAAACCCAACAATTGGGCAAAATTACGTTGAATAGCTTTTACTTCTCTTCCAGTTATGATTAGGTCTGCAGACACTTTAAGGACAAACTTGGTACATTGAGACTGATTGTGTAAAGAAGCACAAGGTATCTCAAAAATGGAACATCTTAAATATGGAATAAGATGTTTATCTTCATATTCCTTTAAACTCTTCCTTTCATATTCATCTCCTAAAACCTTAACTATTACTTGAAATGATTCATAGTTGAACCATGTGCAGTGTTTAGACAACTCAGAAAATACACCATACACACTGTCATCTCATTGAAAATCAAACACAATTGGTTGACATTGATGGTCTCCTGAAACACCATAGCTACATACAATAGATTGAATGAGTCTTGGGTGAACTTCACGTTTGACAAATGATTGTATAAGTTGAGCAGCAAAGACAGTATTAAGCTTCATGTACATCATGATGCTATCCATTAGCTGGTTTCTTACTGTTTCCTGTTCACTATCTGTTAATTCATTCCAGTTTGGGTAACGATTTTCTGCTTTCTCTGGAGCAAGATGAAATGGCGATTTTGCGTTAATGATGTCGTTCTCTTTGAAAGATATCTCAAACTGGATTCAGCTACAAATGATCTTCCATTTTAATAAAGCTTTTACCAATTCTTTGGAGGTAGCTGCACTACCCATCTTTTTTTTCCATGTCCACAACAGTTCATTTTTCTTTTGTATATCACTTTTATCACTTTGTGAAATACTAAGCATCTTTTGAGTTGATAAATCAAGACAATAACCAACTGCTATATAGTCATCATTCATATATTGTAAGACCTCAATGAAAACTCCATCATCACTCTCTTTTTCTAATTCTTCACATGAGAGCTCATATTGCCTCACTAAAGTTGAAAGATCTAAATAAAACCATAATCAGCTTATACAACTTACAGCAGAAATATAGACATGATTTAATTTATTCTGTATGGCACATACAACATGCCATTTAATTTTGTAAATGTTTCAGACCCTGTGATACTATGTAATATGGTCATGTCCATTCATGCACACTGTATATTCTAATTACAAAAAATGAACTGCAGACAAACTTGACAAGTAATAAATTTCATTATAGTCTTTATTGTATGTGCTACAATAAATTAAAGCTTGAAGCTTCTTTTAATTTTGAACTAGTTGGAAAATTTGAATTCTACCTTCTAGCATTTGACAGCTGATGGCAAAATTTCAAACACTCAACAATAATAGAATGATGGCACCCATTAATACAATGTAAAGTAATAGAAGAGAAAGCATTTTCTACAAGTTGTAGGATATAGTAAAGTTAATACATTTAAAATTATTAATATATTAAAACATATAGCAATATAATCATGATTAATGACATAAGTGGAACAGACATTGATTATTAGCTATTAATAGTTACAGAAAGGTCATTGCAAAAAATTTTGAGTCAAATAACTATTTAATGAGAAATAGATATTTCTTTGAATATGATAGTAAACAATGTACATTTCCTGTGTTTATATATTTTTGTGTATATGATAATACAGTGTCTTTAAAATAAACTACTTAAGTAAAATTAATGATTATTTGTCCAATGCATTCTAAATAATACAACAGGTTGAATTAAAAACTAATTTTTTACAGTGTAGCACCAACAGTTGCAAGTAGTTGCATTAAATACTCTGTAAAGTCTTTGAGATAAAAGTATAATTAATTATTGCAATCAATATAAGCGAATATTTAACCTACACACTCATTAAGTTAAGTATATAGTAAACAGAGTATGTCAATACAGTCAACCATAAATGTGATGCATGTGACTACTGGTTTGTTAAACTATAGTTGGTAGACTAGTGATTTCTCAATTACTTTTGTTCTTTTACAGTTTGTACGACTCAGCTTTTATGAAGAGATCGGTTGAGTATATTATGCCAACAATAATTTTGATAATTTTTGCAAAATAATTTTCTATTATAAAATTGATACTTAGGTCAATACATCTTTAGTAATTAGTACCTGTACCATCTATATCTGGTTGAAATCCACGTAAGCTCTGTTTGATTACTTTTAATACATTGTGTATGAAACGATTGACAACAAATGAGCTCCACCCTAATTATAAGATTTTGAGCATGCGCATATTGTATGAGCCACACCCTAGGACGAACACTGCTTTCTACTCACAATGGCAGAACAAGCTGATGATGCGTACTTCCAACAGTTTTGAAACAAAAGACCAACTCTTGATGAATTAATGAAATATGTCAGAGTTAGTAAAAAGTGGCACGAGTTTGGTTTGCTTCTCTGTTTACCCGATATTGAACTAGATGCTATAAAAGAACTGAAACAAGACAGTAATTTTAAAGCTTTAAAAATGTTTGATTTATGGCTGAAAACTAACCCTAATTGTACAAGAAGAAAAGTTATAGAGATGCTCCAGAAAGATGCTATTGGTGAGAGTGCTGTTGCTGAGGAATATGTACAAGGATTAAAAGAAAGTGAGTAATGTATACATATTATATTAGTAAACATAATCCATTAAACCTTGGTATCTAGCTTATTACCGCTGAGAGCTACAATGCTTACTTAGTATGTGTGTGTGTATCTGTCTGTCCATTACTCTTGAATGACATTATAACTTGAAAGCTATTAGTCCTATAACTATGATAAGTGATAAAATATTTTTTTGCATCACATTTTGCTGCTTTGAAGTATGTTAATATTGAAATAGAAGTCCTAACAATTTCAGGTAAAAACTGTCCTTTGCGTCTTTATATATAAATTAAGCTAAAACGTTGCTGTACTATTTAGATTAATTGCGTTGAACTAAGACACTTGGCTAATAATGTATAATTATAGATATTATCATAATGATTCCTTTCTCTGCTATTAGAAGCTGATGTTACCATGTTGAGGACAAGTTATTGACAGTGGCCTCTCTAGGCATTATATTTCATTACGTGATTTAAGTTGGCATAGTCTACATTACCTAGCTGATCAGATGTATGATGCTGACTTAATTAGCTTAGACATCCAACAGTCACCTTCGTTTGATAACATCATAGCTGAATTAGCAAGAGAATTAAATTCAAAGACAAGTATCTATCAAATCGAGCATACTGTACCAAATTCCTGTCAACACTTAATGATATGGGAGGTACATATGCTCAAGTTAGTCAAGTCCTTCAACAAGACTGGATTAAAGACAGTAGAGCTAAATGTGGAGTAGAACTACAACTAGGTATGTAATTTAATTATATAAAAAAGAATAATTGTAGTGAAATTAAAATGTTTACATACTGTTACAAATTACATGTTCAATAGCTATAGGAAACGTTTAAACCAACCTGTCTTTTTGTATATCAAAGAGGCTATAACACTATGTATATAGGGATGACCCACATTGTTCACTGATACAGTGGAACCTCCTTTAAATCATGAAACTCATTTGTCCAAAATGAATTGCTGTTATATTGCTTACACACTCTCTGAAATACAAACCTTATTTTGTTAGCAAATTTTTTAGTGTTGTTAGGAGAGTTGCCTCTCTTAATAGAAAGTGGTTGTGCCCATTGCTAAAACTGACATTGCCTCTATTGAGAAAATCTTTAACTAATTCCCCAACCTTCTTTCCTGATTCTTGAATGTAATGTTTGTGATTCACTGTCTAACTATTAATGATGGATGAAAATAATATTTGTTTATCTCATTGAATATCAAATTACAGAAAAATGAAATGCACTAAAGTGCTTAACCTTGCTGCCGCTTATCCAGAGATCTCCTCAAGTGACGTAATCTCACGTGATTGCGCAAGATGATTATTGATTACTCACCATTTCTCTTCAATCAAAGGGAAAAAGCTTTGCCTTTTGGGTGCGTCTACTGGTACTTTGCACTCTAATTGACAAAATGTCCAATACTTTCCAACTTCTTAGTAAAAGTTAGTGATTCTCCAATGACAGCTATGGTGCTAGTATTTTTAGTTCGCCCTCAATGTATCAACAAAGATAACTGCCAAAAGTTAGTAAAACTGTCATAACTTTCCAATGAAGTATTTTGGCCAAAAGTCTCACTTTAAAATGTTAGAGAATATCATACGCTGTATGCAGGATGTTTTTATTGAATTTTCGAGTCTTCACTGAAAGCTATGCTTTTTTCAAAGGTTTTTCAGACTTTTAAAGCTTTTTGTTCGTTTTACGCTCCTTTTGGCAGTATTAGTATTTAAGAAGTACAGACGTTTTTGCTACAGTTCACTATAGTTTGGTGGCTACCAGTGCCTTGTTTGCCGAGTTTAAAGCAGTTCGAAGCCATTTTGCCTGGGTAACAGACAGTGTCTGTTACCCAGGCAGTGTGTGTGTGTGTGTGTGTGTCACACACACACACACACACACACACACACTGACAGACTACAGTAACCCTTGCTATGCGCCCACGCACAGCGAGGTTAATAAAATTTCTAACCTCAAGAATGTATAAATTAGTATAGTCTCTATAAGATTCATAAGCTATCAAAAGTTATGTTGCATGAGATTCATAGGTATACAATTTGATTATGGGCTGTTTTCCATATAACATATAAAGCTATCCCTTTTCTGGTTAGCAACTGCTCATGCCATGTAGCCTATAATCATTTTGGACCATGAATAAAGTATATATATATATATATATATATATATATATATATATAATTGTGTGTCCATTTGTTTCATTTTATTCTTTTTGTTGTGTGACAATTTAAAGCATCAAATGAATCAAAATTAAAACTGCATCCTTAACTATCAATGCATATAGCAACCAAGAATATTGTTAATGCTGTGATACTATGATGATCGGTGGGCTGATCATGCTTGAAGCTTCTTGCTATCTTTCTTCTCTGCCTATATTTCTAGCATTTTATAGTTATTAGTCTTCCAGTGATACTGCTGCTAATTATCTGATTTGTAGCTCTTGCAGTGTTACACTGTAATGTAATATCTTCCATAACATTTATAAGATGATTTTTCAATTCATACTTTGTTCATAAATGACATGACGGCTGGTTTATACACATCTATGACAAGTCTGTTATTGTTAAGGGGTCTTTTATGAACCTACCAACTCAAGATTTTTAAAAAATATTAATCACCAGTGATATGCTATTTTAACTATGAAGTGATAGTGAGAGGTGATTATTAATTGAATCTCATGATAAGTTATAACATGCATAGAGATAGAATGGGGGTGGGGCCTAGGGAAGCTTCAATCCCCCAAGGCTGCAATTACAGGCCACTGAGACAAAATGCATATGGCAGACAGCCAAAAATCAAAACATTTACAGAATGCTTGATAAAGTATTTTGGCCATAAAATGTTTTTTTTCATTTTTAATGTGCTGATTCTACTTGACTTTTTCCATTTAGTCAGGAGGTCTAGAATTCAAAATTAACTATGAAATTTCATCTTAGTGAAGTAACATATAATATTGACAACAAAATTATTAACAAATGATACAAGATTTTGTATTTGTCCAGGTCCTCTTCAAGATAAAGAAAAGGATTTAGAATTTATTCTTGTCAAAAAGAAAGGTACAACAATCCAATCAATTGTTAAATATGATCACAAAATCTAGGACAAATAAGATAGTGCAGGATCACTCACTTGATATAGAAAATGTAGATAATATAAAATCTGTGCATTTTTAATAAATATTTATTAACTTATTCACAACATTTTTGATACCTTAGAAACCCCTACCGGGGATTGCATGGACAGTTTTGACAATTGAGTATTATAGCAGAAGACGTGCGATAGCATACAGTTACCATACTATTTGTTGATCCAACCATATAGCAAAAGTAAATTCACAATTATATAGAGATGATATTACTGTTAGTTTTATCTTATATAATATTTTTAATTCACATTTTTGAATATTAATAGCAGTATATAAAAACATTTTGTAGACAGTTTATGGCTTTTCATGAAGAACAGCTTCACTAAATATTCTTTATGTCAAAGTCTATTTCTTACTTCTTGGCAAACGTAGCCATTAAAAATATTTACAAATCAATAGTGCCATCCAAAATGTCTTCACAGTAGATAACAATCACATTCATCTCCTTTTTATACTAGATTATTCTGAGTTACTTGATAAAGCTCGTAAAGAGGGTTATGTCACAATTAAATGGACCAAACTTTTTGTCTCTGGTCCTCCAGGAAGTGGAAAGTCATGCATAATAAAACTGTTACTTGATGAAGATCCACCATACTATCATCATAGCACTCCAGTAGTGGCAGTATCTGAAGTAAGAATGGTACAACTACACCTCTTTTAGTTGGTGAAGCTACCCAGTCTTTTATTAAGGTAGATATTGACTCTTTAAAGGAGATGCTTGCTGAAGCCATCAAGAAAGGAGTCAAACCTCGTTCATCATCAACAGTACAAAGTGATAAAGATGATGGTAGTGATCATTCTTCTTCTGATGAAGCACAAGATCTTGAACAACAAGAAAATGAAGTATCTTTGGAAACTGTCTCTCAACCTCAACAGTGTTATCATCTCCAGTTTCTAATGCTACCAAAGAAATCTTAGAGAGGTTACCTGATGTGAAGGAATCATTTCCACTGTTTGAGTCACACTGGATATATGCAGTAGATTCTGGAGGTCAAGCTGCTTTTCTAGATATGGCTCCAGGTTTATTGCGTTATAATTCAGTGAATATTCTCACGCACAAACTAAATGAAAAACTTGAAGACTTATCAAATTTTTACTTCAGTATTAAAGGAGAAGTAATTGGTAATCCAGTGTGAAACGACAAATTACAAACCTGCAACTTATAGAAGCATCTTTTCGTTCACTAACATCTGTTAATCCACCTAATTTACCTGGTATTCTAGTTCAGTCAAAGATCTGGAGCCAGTCTGTCTAGTTTTAGGAACATTTATGACAAGATAAATGATTCTGGTGAGTCTTTAGCTGAAAAAAACAATAAACTCTTTTCAACATTAAAGCAGTATGGAGATGCATTAATTTTACATCATATTCGGGGAAAGGAAGTGATATTTCCTGTTAACACAATTGCTAAAGATATGAACAGGCAATAATAGCTAGGGAAATTCGTCATGAAATATGCCAGTCTTACACGAAGGCAGAGATTCCTGTTCGATGGTTCTTATTTCAGTTAGATTTAGAACAGCACCAAATGACTTCTAATAGCTCTATTGTTAGCAAATCTGAATGTATCAATATTGGTAGTACTCTTGAAATGGATGAGGACGATGTAATGCTGCCTAATGTACTATATGATTTGACTATTTATCTTTATTTTCCTGAAGTCTTTCCTAATGTTGTCTTTGTTAATCCAAAACCACTTCTTGACAAACTGTCTCTTTTGATTAGTATCTCTTTCACTGATGCCGTTGATGACTTAAAGAGAACACTAGGTATTCGTGTTCATCATAGTACTCATGAGAAGCTCAAAATTCAAGGAATCTTTACACGGAGTCCTATTAACAGAATCCCTTTCACAAGGATTTTCAAAAGAGTTTTCAGCTGATGATTTTTTTGAAGTTGATGGAATATTTGTTTATTTTATCTCCTCTACCTCAGACAGGAGAATACTTCCTTCCTTGTGTTCTGCCCACTACCACTGACTTAGA
This sequence comes from Gigantopelta aegis, assembly GCF_016097555.1. Taxonomy (NCBI): domain Eukaryota; kingdom Metazoa; phylum Mollusca; class Gastropoda; order Neomphalida; family Peltospiridae; genus Gigantopelta; species Gigantopelta aegis. Next base: position 16,744 of record NW_024533594.1, on the reverse strand, counting down.
ATCTTTGAGAGCTTCTTTTAAAGACAAAGTTGATCCTCTTATTTGACATGGAATGAAAAGCCTCTTCCACAAGGTCTTTTTCCTGCACTAATTGTTAGTCTTCTTTCTCGCAACTGCTCACCAAAAATTTTATCTCTCAACTCCACGATCTGACGACCTCCAATTTCGTAATGCTATTTGTTTGGAATGTCGTAGTTTGCTGGAGCAGTTCTATTAGTTGATGGTATATACTGGCTAGAACTATTCTACACTGGTCCACCAAATAAGTGTTATCATATTTATGAAACTGTCAAAGAGGGAATTAGGCAGTTGTTAACAAATTTCATTATATGCACAGCCTTGAAGAGCCTGAAGAAAGATTTCATTGTCCATTTTGTAACCAACCAGAACACTTTTGTCACTTGAATGAAGACAAGACAAAACTTACTTGTTTTATAAATTACTCTCCTGTTGACAGGAAACGTCAGCTACCTTGGTTTACACCTGAATTTAAAGGTATATTTAGTTGTTACATTATTTAATTACTTTTATATTTACTTACTTAGCTTCCTCTGCTCATGAAATTCATGAAGAATCTGAAGGTGACATTGTAACTATGACAACTTCACATACCAAGCTAGGTAAAGATTAAAATGATATAATTTGTCTCCTTATTTTAGTTTAAAGCTATTCAGCATATTTAAAAGAATACAGTGTTTGACTTATTCTTGTGAATATTGGCTGTATTGTATTAGATAAATTAAGTAGTAAATAGACTTCTCTGTTTGTATGTACTTTATATTCTTGTAAATAATTATGGTAATAGTATTCGTATATATAGACTTATTATAAAGTGCACTATATGTTTATCATATTGTTTATTGAAGAATATATTTAACATAGCCTTTTCAATCCACAGGTCGACACCCCTTACCACAAGATGTGTTTTAGGACACATTATGCTGAGTTATCACGTCTAGTCTTTGATTCTAATAACAGATTATCTCTAGCAAATGAACTGTTCAGTGCTTCGACTTATTACATTAGACTGTTATAATAGTGCTACAGATAATGCTGCAAAGACTGATATGGAAAAGGGTGTCCTACTAATGAAAGGTTTAATGACCTCATCAATATACAGCCGCAGATATTAGAAGAATTAATTATTGTTCTAAAGAAGTTAGAGGTGTTTAGGTCAATGGCTGAGAACATGGAACATGATCTTTTGTAAATCATTAGTAACATGTTCCAAAATACAAGTTTCCATTTTTATTTTATTCTATGTTGCAGGTTTTTTTATTAAATATTCAATTTTTAAGCTTCTTAAATATAAGGCATAATTATGATGTAGCATGTACTAACATTCAACCATGATTGGTAAAGAAGAACAACGACATAAGTGTAACGTTTTATACTTTAAAAGTGACGACTGTTATATTTAATTGGCTAATTATCAAGTTATATAATTCTTAACATACAGTAAGAAGTATTTCACTATCAATTTAACAGAGATATTAAAGCTATTTCTTCAATTCATTTATTTGCAATTTAATTACAGACCTTGTATTGATAAGTCAATACTTACTGACTTGTGTCATAGTATAAAAACTTTTCATGTTTTCAATACAAAACTTTCAATGTTGTTCTTATTCTTTATACCAACAAATCCAACTCTACTTTTTTGTTTACCATATAGCCTCTAGCAAAACTAGAGCAATTTGTGAATTTGGGCATTGAATATCTAAAAAAAATGGGGATTTTAAGAGAGGAAAACAAAGCTAAGTACTTTACCTTGACCTTTAGTAGTCCATATCAGATAGAAAAAATGAACATGTTTTCTTCACTTTCTTATATGCTATGAAAAGACTTGAGTTGCTGTTTTCTCTTACAAGTTGCTGCAAACTAATTGACTACCTGCAATTGTGCTCGAATATTTATACACCTGGCAAAAACAACTACAGAGGTTGTTAATCTACCACATGGTAATGTTTACTACAAAAACGAATATATCATAGATGAATTAAGGTGTGTTCGAAACTTCGAATTTATTATTTGACTACTTGCAAAAATCTGTTAAGAGATAATGGAAAGAGAAAAGAACTACATGATAGATTTGTTCATGCATCGATCATGGCGCTAATGATCTAATCAGTCAACATTGTAAATTATTAGGGTTAAGCTTAAGTTAATAATTATAGAGGATTCAAAAGAAGAGATAAACAGATATATTAACAGACTTATATAGGATAGATGGATGGATCAATACCATCAATATATATTGATCATAAAGTTTCTTTCTTATCTGTATACAATTTAAAGTTTATTGTTAATTGGAAAAACTAATAGATTTGAATATTTTTATTCTACTTGACACACTAAGCATGTCAGGCAGTCATATGTAATCATTTTTTGTTTTTGTTTTGACTATTGATGTGACCAATAATTAAAAATTAATCCCCACCCAATGACCACCATCACACATATAGCAAATGATGATTTTAATTTTATTTATTACGAGCACTATCATATTGAATGGAACTAATCAAAACCTTTAACTTTCTTAATTTATGGTAAAACTTATCTAATCTTTTAACATTACATAACTTATAATTTAATAATGTATGAAATTATAGATTGAATTGGGAGCAACTTGTAAATGGCTTCATATAAATCTGATGATATGAAATAATTACATTTATTAACAGAAGAAGAAGACAGAGACTGCCAAGAAGACTTGGATGCTTTAATTCCCAGGGGATAAATTGAAGTTGGTAACAAATAAATCCACATTCTGTTATTATCTATTTGCTTGAATGCACACCATCACATGTTTCTACATTCCATCACTAATATTTTTCTATTGTGTAGGCTGGAGTTATAGGACAAGTAAGAACTACTGATACTGAAGTGATGGTAGCATCTGCTCATAGAACTAGTGTCAAAAGTGAATGAGAATGTATATTGGATGCTGGGATTAAGATATTATTATTAGTATAATTATTTAAATATTTATTTTTAATATTGACCACGCACACACTCTCTCTCTCTCTAGACTGAGATAACATACAAAATAAATCAAAAGTTCCATAATCAAATACAATATTGTAAACACAATACTACCCCTATAATGGTGGTTATTGCATAAAGGGAATACAAGGATGAGTCAAGTTAAGAAATATTAAAACTCAAGAAAAGGTAAGTTGAAGTTATCTACCTTGTCAATGTTTATTATAATATCTCATTATTTATGGATGTTTATTAAGTAGAGAATTTAGTTTATGAAATCAGGAGAAGATTGAATATGTAATTGCTTTGTAACTCATTGTTATGTGCTATATTTAGTAACAATACTATCCAATTAGTACTGTTGTTTTCAGCAATGATCTATTGTCATATTATTGACTTACTTAGCATAATGAAATTAGTAAAATGTTAATTGGTAGACAATGGTCAATAAGTGATGGTAGCATTTGCTCAAAAGAGCTATGACAAGGGAGGAATAAGAATACGTAGTCTGTTATAGCATGCTGAGATTAAGGTATGATGATCCTGTTATTATAATATCTGATTATAATTATATTAATGCACACACACCACACACACACACCAGCACCACCACCAAACACTTTTATCCAATAAGGATTACAAAGACTTTATTAGTTAAAAAGTCAATATAATAAAGAAGCAACCAAAAACACGACTTAAATAACAAAAACTAAGCAATTACAGTCAGCAATAATACAATAACAGAGATGATGCAATACTCTAGAGTAAAGATAGTAACAACAAGCTCTAGACTAGAGACATTTTTACATCATATCTAGGAGAGAGTCCTCCTTGATAATCAACAGCAAACCTACCATAGCACGATATTCATTAGTTGTTTCAATATTAACTTCTTGGGTTTTCAACTCTTTGGGCATCACATAAGAATAGCAGGAGTTCTAAAAAACAGGCTTAACAACACACACACACACACACACACACCAAATGGTCAATAATCAGTTGACTGTGACATAGTAACAGAATGAATTCCATGACTTGAAGTGATGTTGTTACAACTACAGTCATAACCATTGAGATTGTCATTATAACAACAACGGTGACTCAATGACTAACTACATTATAACTATATAAACTACCATTATCAATGATGTAGACTTATTACCATTATAACAAACATGTATAGACCAGCTACCATTATAACAAACCATGTTATATTAGTTATTACTATTATAAGAACCATATTTTATTAGTTATTATATTTATAACAACCATATCGACTACCATTCTAAAACAGAATCCTTTAAATAGCTTCATTACCTAATTAAGCTTACATTAAAAAATAAACTCTGTACCATGCAATTAATAATAATTTTTGTCTCTAAGAATGCATTACTCTCATTTGAAGACTCCATGGTTAATATTTCTGGCTACATTCTATTATAATACTGAGTTTGCATAGTTACCATACTGCTGTAGTATGTCATGCATTCACTACAGATGGTTATGTTGCTATTCAAAAGCTTTTATGTGTTATATTCAAATAGTTAAAATGTTAATAAGTATATTAACATTTTATTAAATGAATATGTTAACATGGTCATTAGATTATTATGGGTAAAAGATCCCTGTAGCAATAAATCTCATATAATAAGATTTGTTCTTATACAGTAGATATATTATCAATTATGTTAAAAAGTCATTGTTATGAACTGTTGCTATCAATCCTAGTAAAATAAAAAACAAAATCTAGAAACAACATATTATAATAAGCTGAATGTATACTGTGATGACCTCTACAGAAATGACAGAAATTGGGGAGAACAGTTTTTTCATAGCCATGCATGTACCCCTACTTAGAAAGAGAAGAAAGTGATAAGTAAGTTGCAATGAGTGAAAGGTAACTGTGTCCCCATTTTTCCTTTTTTATTAGAAATTCCATCTTTACAAAAGCTTCATAAGGTCCACTCTCAAAAAAGCATGAAGTTTATTTTAAAACATGTATACAAAATTCTAATACTTAACAGGCAGCAAGCTGTACTTGAATGTATGACATAGTGATTACACCAAACATAGAAAACTTATGGTAAAGAGGTTCAATGACAAATGATCAATCACTCTGGATGATATAGTAGCAATATAAATGGGGCATGCATTAATCTAAACAATAGTTATAGTTGCTAGAGATCAAGCACTATCTGAAGGGAATAGAGAATGATATAAAGGAGCAACCAATGTTTTCCCCAGACTTCACAAATAATAGTCTGGCCAGAGGTACAGTCTGTATCAATTTACATAATTGTTACGGTTTCATATGTACATGTACTTATAATGGAGAAGTTTAAAATAAATTACAAAGATGCAGTGCAGGAATAATTGTTAAGATATATCCCATCTTCATAATTGGTTTGTATCTACAACCACATTGCTTTTACACCAACTTTGCTATAGCAGTCGAATTGTGGCTTCAATTGAATCTAAAAGTAGATACTAAGTTAGTTAAGTTGAATTAGTACCTACCATTTCCTCATAATTTTCCGTTATTGGACATAAACTACAAAGACTACTTTTGGCTTTTAGTTGACTTTTCACATATTAAGTTAGACCAGTTTTTGGCTCTGTGGTAACTCAATATTGTGTTTACATCAACTTGATGAGATTCTGGGTGAAATGACAAAATGGTATTTTAAGTGCATTATTATGCCTATGTCATTTCTGTTTCTTCACACCAGTCATTAATATCTGATTTATTTGATTATAATGTTTATCATGGTCATAAACTAACAGATGTTTTATTTATCTAAAACACTATGTTATGTAAACTAATATTGCTTTTTCTCCCTTTTACCAATTTGTTTTAATAACTAGATTACATTGTTATTTTGGTGTTAAATTAGTTATAGAAACAGTCAGTCAACATGGTAGCTTCAACCAACTAAGTTACATTAATCCATTTTAGTTAAAGTTACCCAGGAGTGTCACTTCAACTACATGTAGGTCAATATAACCACTTTGTATTGTAGTTGATACAACCATTGCGGGTAGTTTTAACCTTGTGTTTTTTGCTGTGTATATCTGCTGTGGTGTTATTCAACATTGCTAATGTTCTGTTTGGCCAAATTAAAGTTAGTGATGATAACATGACTGCTTTAGTGCATGTGTTTCAACAGCCAAATAATATTTGATGGTCATAGCATATTTTAAAGAATTCTGGCATTTATGGTGGAGGCATTGCTTTGTATGAGTCTTCCCAATTATAACTACAAAAGCATATAAACAAACTTTGAATGTATAATTTTTTTAAATCTTGCTAGTGAGTGAATCAGGTGGAGGAATCTTTATATCACAAGTAGTTGGTGTAGAATAGAGCACTGATTGTAACAAAACATCTAACAAAACCCCATGAGTATGAACAACAATTAAAGAAAACAGGTTGATGTGTTATAATTTAGTACTTTATTTACCATTTATTACTTTAGATATCTTCTCTTATCTTCCCTAGCTTAAAGTAATTCTACAACCTCTATACAAGAGGATTGGGAACGATTGGGTCTTCAACTTAATATAGATCAGTTTGTACTGACTGATATCAAGAGTGAAGAAGATTCTACAAAACAGACAATGTACTTGTTAGAGGAATGGGAACTTACAGGAGGTCCATTGACACAATTTGAAAAAGCTTAGTTAATCTTGGCAAGAAAGAGGTCATTCTTGGTATGTTATATTATAATAATTATATGACAATGTCAACTTTGGCTATGATTAATTAGTTGATCAATACATTATTTCACTTGTCACCATTTGTTGTCAGATTTACATGCTTTACAAGGAATTGTAATTAATGGGTGAGGCCTTAATTGGAAGAAGTAACTTTATGGGTGGGTGTGTTTATGGGTGTGGTCGGTATTACATAATCAGAACATAATCTACTGCAGAATCATACTTGATAATGACGCGAAATGTCAGTTTATTGTGATTACTTGAAAAAGAACAGCTGCCATAAACAGAGAGGGACTCTCCCACGACGGCATAATGACATCAATGCAGTTAATACAACGATTTTTTATTTGATATCCAGATACAAAATTGTAGTTGATGTATAAACTTATTATAATGTCTGGTGTAGTACCTATGAAAAGACATCTTTTAATCATTTTGTAAGCCCAGACTGGTGATCCGGATCAATAAAAATAAAACAATAAGTATAAGTTTCATTACAAAGGTTTTGTACTGAGGTGTTTGTATCACTTAAAAAGGTATAATATTATTTTTAGTAAAACTGTTTTAAACTTTGATTGAAAAAAGAATCACACATACTAGAAAACTACAAAATGGCATAATAATATCATAATTATAAATCTAAAATAAAACAGCTACATCCTATACATTAAAAAACATAGGCCTATATTATAAACGTCAAAAACCAGCTTAAAGTCAATCGTTTATTTCATTTCTTTGGAGAGTGTTCAGATTGCGGATTTTTTTGAATGAAATCGTACGCTGATTTCAGTGCCAACGCAATCTTAGCAATAAGAGCAAGACCTCCAGTTGCAAATGCTGCAACAAGTTGTGCAGCAATTAGTGCTGCTGCTTTTAACCAATCCAACCAACCCATATTTGAACACAGTGTTTTGATGATGTTCCACAACATACCAAGAGAATAGGTATCTTTCAAAAGATAAAATAGTGCCTTTGCCTTAGCGAAAAAACTAGAGGTACTATCCCATGATTCCACAAACTTCGTAACAGCCTGTCGAAAAGCACTGGATTTTTGAAGATCTCCCACGACTAACTTGTTGTCTTTTTAAGTATTGCATTGCTGATAGGCACTTTTAACCCAATGACAGTCAAAACAAGAAGTACACCCTCAATAATGATGCTGGCTATTTGTACGTAGGATGCATAGTTTATGTCTGCTAGTGTATCGAGATGGATAGTCATAAAGTCTGTGCCATCTACGAACGTAACTTTTGCCACTTTTTCGACAATTTCAACCCTGTATGTGGTCATTTTTAACCCATTCTCGATGTCTTCTAACCTACCTGGAGGTAGGTCGAGTTTGGTAAGATCATGTCCATTGCGTTCGAGTTCCTCGCCTTGCAAAATTTCGTCTTCAGCAACTTGCTTGATTTTTGTAATCAATTCGTCTTTTGCGGGCTTATCAGCATTGAGTTTTTCGAAACTTTCTGGATCATGCTCAGAAATGTATTGGAACACTTCTTCCACAACCTTTTGGATGGTTTCACTAGAAGTTGTCATTGCATCCACTAAGAAATGTGTTTTGTAGTCACAGCTGATGTAATTACAAATTCAGTCAATGTAACAGATCTCCTATACCATTGGCTTTTATATGCTATGGTTGTGTATGACTAATAACAACGCGTATGTACCTATATTGATAATTGACCACACCCTTTTTCTAGTAGTGTGCTGAGTTTTCAACTGATAAAGAGAATCTCTGGTCAGTACTTTGTACCTGGCCTTATAATATCAGAATTGCTCTCAACTATCTAACCAGACTTACTTGTATGGCCGGCAATCTTACAGTAATGTTATAACAATCACGTTAAACAAATGTTAATTAATTTCTCGTTTGTTAGACTTGTAGTGTACTTGTCTCTCAAGTGCAGACTCTTGAATTAAATCATGTCCTTAAAGGGATGCTCCAATGTGACTGAAAATATCCTACGTCTTATGGGATCTGTGAGTTAGATGGATGGGATGAATGAATGGGTGAATGGATAAAGGACAAATGAATTGATGGTTGGATAAACGTATGAATGAATGGATGGATGGACAGACAACTACCTGATACATACACAATGTTCTCCCAGGATTTATCAAAGGGAGAGGGGCTAATTATCTAAGCTGGGTCATTGCAGTGTGTGTAGCATGCTGCCAAATCTAGTGGGTGGGGTCATGTTTGCCCAGAAAATTTTTTGATTTTAGACACGCTGAGTGCCATTTCTGCATTCAAGAAGAAATGAAGGCTATGATCTTTTCAAACATGCCCTCATTTAAACAATATAAATGGGGACATGCATTAATCTAAACAATAGTTATAGTTGCTAGAGATCAAGCACTATCTGAAGGGAATAGAGAGTGATATAAAGGAGCAACCAATGTTTTCCCCAGACTTCACAAATAATAGTCTGGCCAGAGGTACAGTCTGTATCAATTTACATAATTGTTACTGTTTCATATGTACATGTACTTATAATGGAGAAGTTTAAAATAAATTGCAAAGATGCAGTGCAGGCATAATTGTTAAGATATATCCCATCTTCATAGTTAGTTTTGTTATCTACAACCACATTACTTTTACACCAACTTTGCTATAGTAGTCAAATTGTGGCTTCAATTAAAGCTATAAGTAGATACTAAGTTAGTTAAGTTGAATTAGTATCTACCATTTCCTCCTAATTTCCGTTATTGGACATAAACTACAAAGACTACTTTTGGCTTTTAGTTGACTTTTCACATATTAAGTTAGACCAGTTTTTGGCTCTGTGGTAACTCAATATTGGGTTTACATCAACTTGATGAGATTCTGGGTGAAATGACAAAATGGTATTTTAAGTGCATTATTATGCCTATGTCATTTCTGTTTCTTCACACCAGTCATTAATATCTGATTTATTGATTATAATGTTTATCATGGTCATAAACTAACAGATGTTTTATTTATCTAAAACACTATGTTATGTAAACTAATATTGCTTTTTCTCCCTTTTACCAATTTGTTTTAATAACTAGATTACCTTGTTATTTTGGTGTTAAACTAGTTATAGCAACAGTCAGTCAACATGGTAGCTTCAACCAACTAAGTTACATTAATCCATTTTAGTTAAAGTTACCCAGGAGTGTCACTTTAAACTACATGTAGGTCAATATAACCACTTTGTATTGTAGTTGATACAACCATTGCGGGTAGTTTTAACCTTGTGTTTTTTGCTGTGTATATCTGCTGTGGTGTTATTCAACATTGCTAATGTTCTGTTTGGCCAAATTAAAGTTAGTGATGATAACATGACTGCTTTAGTGCATGTGTTTCAATAGAAGTATAATATTTGATGGTCATAGCATACTTTTAAAGAATTCTGGCATTTATGGTGGAGGCATTGCTTTGTATGAGTCTTCCCAATTATAACTACAACAGCATATAAACAAAACTTTGAATGTATATTTTTTCAATAATCATGGCAGTGAGTGAATCAGGTGGAGGAATCTTTATATCACAAGTAGTTGGTGTAGAATAGAGCACTGATTGTAACAAAACATCTAACAAAACCCCCACGAGTATGAACAACAATTAAAGAAAACAGGTTGATGTGTTATAATTTAGTACTTTATTTACCATTTATTACTTTAGATATCTTCTCTTATCTTCCAAAACTTAAAATAATTATACAACCTCTATACAAGAGGATTGGGAACAACTTAATATAGATCAGTTGTACTGACTGATATAAAAAAAAAACATGTTTAGTTTCAAACATGTATACAAAATTCTAATACTTAACATTAATGCATTAATCTAAACAATGGTTATAGTTGCTACTTGCTAGAGATCAAGCACTATCTGAAGGGAATAGAGAGTGTTATAAAGGAGCAACCAATGTTTTCCCCAGACTTCACAAATAATAGTCTGGCCAGAGGTATAGTCTGTATCAATTTACATAATTGTTAATGTTTCATATGTACAGGTACTTATAATGGAGAAGTTTAAAATAAATTACAAAGATGCAGTGCAGGCATAATTGTTAAGATATATCCCATCTTCATAATTGGTTTGTTATCTACAACCACATTGCTTTTACACTAACTTTGCTATAGTAGTCAAATTGTGGCTTCAATTAAAGCTATTAGTAGATACTAAGTTAGTTAAGTTGAATTAGTATCTACCATTTCCTCATAATTTCCGTTATTGGACATAAACTACAAAGACTACTTTGGGCTTTTAGTTGACTTTTCACATATTAAGTTAGACCAGTTTTTGGCTTTGTGGTAACTCAATATTGGGTTTACATCAACTTGATGAAATTCTGGGTGAAATTACAAAATGGTATTTTAAGTGCATTATTATGCCTATGTCATTACTGTTTCTTCACACCAGTCATTAATATCTGATTTTTTTTGATTATAATGTTTATCATGGTCATAAACTAACAGATGTTTTATTTATCTAAAACACTATGTTATGTAAACTAATATTGCTTTTTCTCCCTTTTACCAATTTGTTTTAATGACTAGATTACATTGTTATTTTGGTGTTAAACTAGTTATAGCAACAGTCAGTCAACATGGTAGCTTCAACCAACTAAGTTACATTAATCCATTTTAGTTAAAGTTACCCAGGAGTGTCACTTCAACTACATGTAGGTCAATATAACCACTTTGTATTGTAGTTGATACAACCATTGCGGGTAGTTTTAACCTTGTGTTTTTTGCTGTGTATATCTGCTGTGGTGTTATTCAACATTGCTAATGTTTTGTTTTGGCCAAATTAAAGTTAGTGATGATAACATGACTGCTTTAGTGCATGTGTTTCAATAGCAAAATAATATTTGATGGTCATAGCATACTTTTAAAGAATTCTGGCATTTATGGTGGAGGCATTGCTTTGTATGAGTCTTCCCAATTATAACTACAACAGCATATAAACAAAACTTTGAATGTATAATTTTTTCAATAATCATGGCAGTGAGTGAATCAGGTGGAGGAATCTTTATATCACAAGTAGTTGGTGTAGAATAGAGCACTGATTGTAACAAAACATCTAACAAACCCCATGAGTATGAACAACAATTAAAGAAAACAGGTTGATGTGTTATAATTTAGTACTTTATTTACCATTTATTACTTTAGATATCTTCTTTATCTTCCCTAGCTTAAAGTAATTCTAAACCTCTATACAAGAGGATTGGGAAACAACTGGGTCTTCAACTCTTTGTACCCAAGAGCTTCTAAAAACAGACGAAGTAATTGTTAGAGGAATGGGACACAGGATGTCCTTTGAAAAAGCTTAGTAATCTTGGCAAAAGAGGTCATACTTGGTATTGTTATAATATAATAATTATATGACAATGTCCAACTTTGGCTACAATTAATTAGTTGATCAATAAATTATTTCACTTGTCACCGTTTGTTGTCAGTTACATTCTTTACAAGGAATTGTATTTAATAGGTGAGGCCTTAATTGTTGAGTAACGTTCCCAGGTGTTCAATTTGTAGCTTGAACACAAGCCAACTGCAGCATATGGCTATGGCAGTGCACAAATAGAGTATGTGGTGCGAAGTTCTTCATTCAAGCCTGAACACCAGATCTTTTACCTGAGAATGTGGTTGCTCCGTCAAATCCCATCCCCACGTTCTTTCCTACCTGAAGATTTTTCTTTTTTAAACATTCAATAGGAGCTGAGTAGATGCTTTTTGCATCAGCTTGATGCAAGTGAACTATATTCCAAAAAGTGCTCCGCTGACAAAACATTTTCCTCCCAGTGACAGAATACTGACAGCTCCTCCACAGTTGTAACATCAGTGCATTCATATGCCATGATGCTGTAGTAGGATGGTTTTTTAAGCCGTTTGAGTAAGGATTCTTCAACCCATGTACTTCTACAAACTCAAGTACAGCTATGTGAGATGTGTACATGGCATTCTTTCCTGCATTCTCCAAGAAGTGCTTGAGATCCTTGTCACCACAAGGTACTACTAAATCAACCAGTTTGTTGAAGTTTGTAGTGTGTGCTATGTGTTGTCGTGTGAGAAAGTGTGTGCAGCGAATAAGTGCTGCTTTGTTCCTCATCCTCTCTTGCCTGTCTACTTTCTGAAGCTGTTGCATGATTAAGCCCTCTCGCAGTGCCTCCCTCTGCAGCCAAAGCAGCCAGATTAGCCTAGGAATGAAGATCACTCTTTTCATGAGCTTTCATCTTCTCTACAGTTTTCTTCCAATAGGTAAATGGTTTGGTAACCCATACTCCCCCTGTTCACTGAAGTGACTTCCCAGACATCCTGCAGACCTTGCAGAAGGCACCTTTGCAGTCCTCATCATATTCCAGCCAGGAAAAATATTTTTCCCATTTCGTATTGTATTTTCTGTTACTTGTTGTGGAACAAATGCTTTGCACGTTTCTTCTCAGATGTGGTCTACTCAGTCTCACTGTACTGGTGCAGTCTGCTTCTTGGGAGGACTCATCTTCACTACTGCTGCTACTTGGCCTAGAAGCTGATGTAGATGGGTACTAGCTTCACCAAAATAAGAGTGAATATCCATTACTTTGAAGTTTCTTCAACAAAAATATGCCTGAAAAATTCTGATCCCTTGTATACTCTGCCAAATGTGAAATGATGTAACTACTTGAGCTACTATTTTTGGATCAGTTGCTGACTAGGATTGCTAACACAAAGGCTGATAAGTACTGTTTTGACCAATAGTCTATGGGTATTAAATTACTCTTAAGTGCCTTATCAGCCCCAGTATAACTTGGTCTATAGGTGTTAGCACCGGATATCTCATTTGAAAACCACAAATGGTCTGAAAATATGCCAGAAGCGATCTCAGAGGGTCTAAAAATTATTATTGCAGAAATGAAACAATGGATACACTTATACTATCTTCAATCAGTGGCCTTCAGTTTGGGTCATATCACTATGTAGTTGCCAGTGGAGCTGAGTCAGTAACATCTGACAAGGTAACAGTTGTATGTGGACTTCCTATGGGCTGTAAGTTATATTTTGTATATTATATTATCTTGTAATATACATTTATTTATTTTTTATAGCATCAAAAATGATCAATCAGACCCAAACTGGTCAATGTAATGGTAAGATAGTCATCAAACGTTACTGATAATAATGATTCCTATCTAGTATAGTAGTGTATAGTATATTAGTAATACTAAACTTACCTACTTGAATGGCTTATGTGTTTACATATAAATAATGTATTGGCAGTCCTTTCAGACAGTAGATCTTACAGTATATCCCTTGTGATTTCACAAAGTAGTGAGCTAATATCAAGATAGTGCAACTCCTTGTACAGATGAATTTGTAAAAAGCTTTCATCAATCTTTTACTAATGATTTCTTATAGATTTGTAAACTGTTTCCAACATGGAAATCCTCATATAGCTTGAAGCTTATAAAGGGTTATAATCAAGAGTATGGAGATTGTGTCAGGTTACATCCAGAACTATATCCTTGTACTATACAAACCACTCGGATCCTTTTAAAGTAATATTAGTTCTGTGTTCACTAATGAAGTAGCTGATAATCATAGTCTTACGTAATCAAAGGGTCTGGTTGATGCCATTGATATCTTGTTCCGAGTGCTATAAGTTTTTTTGTTGAGACCATGTACCTATAAACTAGTGCTAAGTAGATGCTCATCACATAATGGCTAATAGCATTGCATGAGACAGAAAAATAAAAGAATGAAACCAACCAGTCTTCTTTGTTGCTCAACTGCATACCATCATAAGCATGCATGTGTATTTACTATCAATGTAAACACAGTGAATGATGAATATCTGGATGCTCAAACAGATATCAGGACTATCATAACACAACTTTGTTGTGGCCCCTTTTTAAAGAAATGCTACAAAATAAAGACATTAAAGAAACACAGAGAGCTTAAATAATTTCAAGCTATTGGGTCATGCTCAAATTATGTTTGATTATATCATTAATTCATCAAGTAAGATATGACACCAGTTGACCTCAAATGGGACGCAGTTAAAAATAATTTGTTAATTACTTTCTATTCTGTTTCTCTTTAGCACAGAATAACTCTTTAATATGGGCAACACAATAAAACTAAATTTGAGGGCAGATCCCAAAGTATAGCCTTTCTTCACTCAGAATAATATACAAATATATGTAATACACATTATGGTGGAATCTCTGAAATGTAACAAATTTGGTTTACTTTATTTGTGACTTGTGTGAACTGTGAAGTGTTTTGTTTCCTCTTATATTTCAATGGGACTATTTGTTCCATATCTACATAGTTAGCTTTGTTGCCACCTTTTTGCTAAATTTGTGTATGAATTAATGCTTACAATTAATGCAAAAGATTTCTTAATAAAACCCTGATTTATGGTTTATTCTATAGCTACTGATAGAGTACAATAAAGTAACAAGAAGAGATTGAGAAGTTGACCAGAGAGAAAGAAGGGTAATACTACATAATACATTTAGTAGTGCATACCATATATGGTGATGTATCTATTATATCAATTAAGAAAATTTTGTCAAATTAAATCCTTCACAAATTGCCAGTATGCTATATCATGTATACATATAAAGTGCACTATATGTTTTATCATATTGTCATTGAAGAATATATTTAACATAGCTTTTTAATCCACAGGTCCAACACCCTTACCACAAGATGTGTTTAGAATACATTATGCTGAGTTATCACGTCTTGTCTTTGATTCCAATAACAGATTACCTCTAGCAAATGAACTGTTTTAGTGCTCGATTTATTACATTAGACTGTTATAATAGTGCTACAGATAATGCTGCAAAGACTGATATGGAAAAAGGTGTCCTACTAATGAAAGGTTTAATGACCTCAATCAATACACAGCCCCAGTTATTACAAAGATTAATTAATATTTTAAAGAAATTAGAGGTATTTAGATCTGTAGCTGAAGAACATGGAAACAGACCCTTTTGTGAATCATTAGAACATCATCCAAAATAAAAGTTCCATTTTTATTTTTCTAGTCTTTTATTAAAATATCATTTTTTTGAAGCCTTGTTAAACACATAGCATAATTATGAAGTAGCATGTACTATCACGTTTGTAATATAAGGAATATAAATTGTAATAAAAGCAATGCATTAATTTTCTGTGGTGCTGCTGGGTCTTCATAAATTGTGATCATGTTTTAATGTATATTTTTATAGATAATTTCTGGGCCTACAGAGGATCCATCATTCAAAGATAAATGATGGTTTGAGTCACTCTGCTCTGAAAATAATTAAGTATAATTTAATTCTAAGCAAGGTACACACTTTGTCATTTCTCTACATTTGAGTTTCTCTTTTACAAAGCGATGTACAAATTTGTACAGAATATTGTGAACTTTGGTTAACAAAAATGTACACAAATGTCATACCTAAACTGATTCCGCAAACAACATATTTTGTGTTTCCACACAGACACACTTTTAATCTTATCATAACAGAACACGATTTGTTAAAAGTAAGGTAGCTTGTTAAATTCCCAATGAATCCAATAGGATTTGTAAAGGGATTTGTCCAGACTAACAACGCTGCTATTGACAAAGTGTTTTGACACACAATATCAACTAACAAAAGTAGTAATAAATGTTGTTTTTAAACATGTGGACAATACCACCACAAGCCTCTCACCTAGAGCCAGAAGTACTCTAGTTTCCTAAGTAGGGGTGGTTATTTATACGTAGTCGGTGTGTAATGGAGATTTTTTAGACCGTAATTACACATCCACAAAAAACTATAACAACTTCATAGTCAAAAAGGAGATACTGTTCATTGTTGTTTACCATGGACGCCATCCCCTCACTATCATCAACAAGTTCTCATACTGGAAGGTGGAAGAAAATGTGAATAAAATTGTCCTTCATCTAAGTCACCGGTATGTGATTTAGAGGAGGAGGGCGGGATAATCCTGTCCTCTATGGTGCCAAATAAAATAATAACCAGTGGTCCTAAAATCTAAAACAAAAAGCTTTCATGTTATTTGAATTCCTCATTCTAATTTAAATCAT